>NC_142709.1:46426706-46729736 GCF_055471065.1 Atractosteus spatula | reverse complement strand
AATAAGATTAAAATCAAATGTTTCCACTTCTTCTTCCTGATGACCTCCTTAGTAACTGTAAGTGTGCAGTGTGTCTTGTGTCATTGTCTTGCTGCCGGGTGCATAGTGAGTCAGGAGGCATTTTTTGGACATGGGCAGACAAGATGTTTCATTCTGCCACCCTCGTCAGGTACAATGAAAACCAATGAGCCAGTTCCAGAGGCAGCCATGTACTGTATGCCCCAGCCATGACACCACCTCCACCAAATCTCACAGATGAGGTAGTGAGATTAGGATCATTTGCAATTGTTCTCTTTCTTTACACTTTTGTCTTTCCTTGACTTTTATAAAAGCTTGCTTTTGTTTTGACTGTCCATAAAACTTCCAGCACTGTTTGGCTCATCTTTGTACATCTTTGCATTCTAATTTGACTTCTCCGTTTTTAGTGCACAGTGAATTGAGAAACTTAATCTTAATCTCCACTCTGGACATTACTGTACCTACAAACACTTTGCTTGCATTTTTAGGGTGTTTCTTCACATCTTTAATGATTTTTCTGTTAACAGAATGTTTACTCTTCCAGTAGTTTTTGTCTTTTTCAAGTCATTGCCTATTTTTGATTTTGTGATTGGCCTGTCTCTCTTTAATAATTCTAATTAGACTTGTCTTTTGCTCTCTTTTTTACAACTGCTTTCTTGTGCATCATAGACAACTCACTATTTTTTATCTCGGTTTATACCTTCTAACTCAAGAGGCAGATCCAAAATGTAAACTCCAAAGGCTGGAGCCAAGCCTATACATTCATGTTTTTTATGTGTTTTCTGGAGTTTTAAGCAATTTCATAAACTGATAGGCTAAAGGAACTTAACCTTTTTAGTCTAAATAGATTATTTGGTGCAGTTTTAAAAATCCTCAAGGGCATTAACAAAGTCAACCCATCTCATTTCTTCAGAATGAGCAGTGAAACACAAAACAGAGGACATGCATGGAAAGGAGATGTGCACTTAAGACTGAGAACAAAAGGCACATCTTTACACTAAGGGTTGGGAAAGTGGAATCATGTGGGTGAGGCATTGAAGTGCTCTATATTGTGTGAGATGTGCTGTCTGATGTCTGGCCTATCCTGTGCATGTACAGTATGAGGCTGTTAATAATGTCACTTTTCAATATAGGCCTCTCCATTCATTTTTCCCGGTTTTGGAATTGCCAGCTATTTTTTTACTTTTCATCCACTCAATATGGGATTATTTGTGGATTTATCTGTAGCAGAAAAACTGCTGCTTGGAGATTCCCATGGAATGAGCCAAGTCCACTAGTGGCATGACCTGGGGTCATGGTGTCTGTATAAGAGTTGCAAAAGAGAGGAGACCATTAAGCTCATCTTGTTCACTTGTTAATGTTTGTAGTTCTGAAATTTCAAGCTGGCTTTTCTTGAAGGATCCTGGATTTAGGCAACTTTATATTTTTGGCAGGGAAGAAAGACAGCTTCCAGTTCATGTCCTAAATCTGAGTTCTTTTCCCTATCAAAATACAAGAAAAAAATATTTCCTGGGCATTTGACACAACCTAGCCCTTCTGCCCCCACGTTATGGGTACACAACTACTTACACATAACCCATTCCAATCAATGGAGCTATGGGAGCTATTGGAACTATGCTCCTCAGTTCCTTGAACTGAAAATAACACAGTGGAATATTCCAGAAGAATAACTTTTATTTGTACCTCAACATTGTCTTTCTTATATAAACATCTAAAACTGATACCCTGGAGATTTTTTTCTTGTGAAGTAAGAAACAGTAAACTGTGGTTGGTTATAGTGGAAAACTGGTATTTTTTTCCAAATGTTAGCAACAGGTACTTTCCTTATTGCCTTTGTCAGACTCCTTTCATTTGAACAACATATTTAGTTTAATGATCATGACAATCTATGGAACACATATTAAGAGCATAGTCAATTTGCACCAAGGCTCTCTTTTCGTATCATTGACCAAAAAACTATTAGGTTCCAAATGTCTTAACAATAAGAGCTATAATCCAAGTGAATGATACACTGCAGACAGAGATCATAGTGATACTTTATGCTGCATGTCTGATGTTATTGCTACTCTAATTATAATTCTACTGCTGCAAAATAATATTCCATGGACTCTGATGGCAATTATCACAACCCATTATTGAGTTCAGATGAGCCTGATTCCATTTAGTGTTTACTGTCTTGCATTTACTCTTGTGGAGCTTGCAAAGAGACTGTCAGTGTCAGGCCAGCTGGAGTCCATTACCCTACTAAGCCATCCTACCGGTCCAGAGTACCAGAGAGGTCCATGTTGAGCACTCCTTATTGGAAAAGTCAATACTACTTTTTTGTTTTCTCATTCCAGATGTTTCATAAAAAACGACTTTTTGTGTGTGTATGCATTCTGTAGAATCAGAGTTTTGTGGAGAAGGTTACATAACTTTGCCTTTCCACAGTCCCTCACCTTTGATCCCTGACCAGACCGATCTTCCTTGCTCAGTTGTTACAGTTATAGGCAATGCATCATTGAGTTTGCATCTCCTGCTGTTTCAAAAGAGTGTATCTTTCCTTCCAAGGTCACACAGCCCCTCCTGCTTGTGCTTCTGGCTCTCGGAAGAGTGATGATAGTGCAGATCACACAGCTTTGCTTTCTTTACTCTTTTAAGTTGGATTATTGGGTGTGGTATAGAGTGAATAATTAGCTATCCACAATGGTAGGGTACAAAAAATACAAAAAAAAAGTTTTTTCTAAACTGCACAAAAGAACTATTATGTTGAATTGTGTGAAAGCATGATGACCTACTACACAAGGCACAATATGGTGTGCTTAATCTTTTCTCTTTCTGTGACTGCGTGCTTGTCTGCACAAGAGCATAGAACAGAAAATCCTCTCTGATTTTTCTTGAATGTTAAAGGTGAGTTTTGTGTTCCTGTAATGCCTAAAAGAGCAGTGAGGGTTATTTAAGTTTAGTTCAACTATCTAACACATGATTTTAAGGTTTGTAAAGTAGGCTTTTAAAGAGCTATTGTGTAGTTGTCCTGAATTCAGAGATAACTAGGAAGATCACTTACTGTATTTTGTTTTTTCTGTAAATAGGTATATGAAAGGATCCTGGAAACAACAAGCAAGTTAACAATATTATAACAGGTACCGAGTTCAGGAGTGATGGCATGCAGTTTCTCTCAAAAAAATTATGTTTGATGCAGTCCAGAAAGAGCATTCAGAACAATGCCCACCCTATACAGCAGTACTTTCAACTCTAAATTTGCAGATATGATTTACTTTTTATTTTATCATGATCCTTGATGCATATATTTCAACAACACCGTAGTGTTGAGTGCAGTTTAGGGATTAATTGAGAATGAAATGGAAATTTCATGATGGATTTGGATGAGTCAGATATGCTGTGTATGTGCACTCTTACAGCATCCCTGTACATGCTCAGAAGTCAATGTACTCATGACTAAAAACTCAGCACCAGAGTGTCACGGGCATCCAAAGGGACTAACCGTGGAGAGCAGGAGAGCGAAAAAAGACCCATATGCGTGGCGGCAGAACAGGAAAAAGGCCCGGGCTCAGCAGTTCAGGAGTCAGGTAGAAACCAATGCCCTCAGGCAGCGGACATGGGGTGACCTGGGTGGTTAGACGGGTTTCAGGACATCTGAACGTCAATGCTGAGCGAGGGCAGAGTACAAGACCCGGAAATATATAGCCCAAGGGAAAGAGAGGGACCGGAAGGACAGCCAGGCAGGAAACTAGGGACAGGACAGAGGGCGTGACACAGAGCTGTCACGATCGTCATCCCTCTTCTAGAGGGCGCTCTGACCCTTTTGTGTTACATTTGTGTTTATTATCACGTTCACCTGCCTCCTCGTTCCGTTCTTTATTTAAGATAGATAAATAGATACTTTATTGATCCCGTGAGGCAAATTGCAGTGCAACAGCAGCTTAACACAGACAACACAGCAACAGTGTAACGAATGATACAATAATAATAACACAATACAATCAGTACAGTAAGAAGTGCACTAAGAAGAATTACTCATAGTCCAGAACACACAAAGAACAAACCAGAACAGAACAGTGCACAAAAAGTCTTATTGCACAATATGAATATAAACATAAATGTATTGCACAGGTCCCTGGCATATATTGCACAAAAACAGGAAAAAAAAGAACATCAGATGACATTCTGTCTCTTTTCTGTATGGACATTCTTATCTGATTCAACTTAGAGCTGCAGAGTCACTTATGTTGGCTCATGCTGACAATAAAATAATACAAGGCTTTAAAAATGAACACCAATACAAACATCAGAACAGGAGGCATATTTTTACCCAAAAAGTACATCAGATACCCAGCCACATTATTAAAGCTGACACACCAACTTTCTTCACAAATCACCTAGATGAGTTCCTCAGATCTATCACTTACTGGAATCCACATAACCTACCTGTATGATGTAGGTGGGGTGAATGGCCTCCTTTCATCTGGAATATTTTCCTTATTTATGTTAAGACATCAAGTACTCCTTCTAGACTCCCTGTGAGGCCTCTGCATTATCTCTTGGTTTGTTAGTTTTGATCCTTAGCCCCTCCTCTCCCCTAGCTTTACATAGTCGTTACAGTCCCATTCATACCCCATTGAAATGGAAGCAAATAGGGTGAACCTCCTTCTCTTTGTTGTGTGAAAGTTTCCCTTCCACCCTGTCCTATTTGCAGTAGCCATTGAAGGGTCCACTGTGGCCCAGACAGAAAATGAAACGCCTCAGCCTTTCATCTCACTTCTGGGCTCTGTGATTCATCTGCACAGCTCTTTCTGTCAGATCTGTTTGATCAACACTGCTTCCCTCTGTCTCTCCCCCTCTTGTTGTGTCAATTTGTTTGCCCATTCTGTCAAACTCTATCAGTCTCTTTCTGTTTGGGTCACATAAACACGGCCAGGCTTGTCTGTGGTCACTCACTCCAGCCACATATTGCTTGTATCTCTGCTTTTGTCCTTCTCTCCAGCCGGGTTTACATCTATGAATGCTTTCTGTTTTCCGTTTCTAATGTGGGATGAAAGCAAACAGAGCTCCACTAACAAACTTGTCTCACACTCCTGTTTTCAGGGAAATGTTTTCTGCAAAGTTTACAGCAGCTCTCCATAATTCTAGTTGACGTCTGTCAGGCGCAGTGGAATTAAAATATCTGTCTCATATGCTGTAGTTTTAGGTCAGCAGGCTTGGGAGTTTCCAGGATAAGGATGAGACACTAAGGCACCATCAGTAATGAGCCTCGCATCCTACTCATCTCCACAAGATCCTCTTTGGTGCCTCATATTCATTCTTTTGTCTTCCTGTGTACTATAGCTTCTGTCACCTTGCTGTTGTAGACAGATCACAGCCTGAGCACATAAAGTTACAGCACAGGATAACACATTCAAGAACACTTTGCTGTATTAATGTAAGGATTTATAAAGTATATAACGACTGTTCTGGTAGCATAGACACTATATAGATTATTATATTTTGTGTACCTGGCAAATTGGAGGTTTCTAGAATTTGTGTTGAAAATTTTAGCTGTGAGATGTATAGGGAGTGTAGCTTGCTATCTCTGGCACTCAATGACATAGTAACGAAGAGATAAGGAGTTCTAATAAAATTAAAGAATTTGGAACAATCCTTAAGGATGTTCTGAGACCAATGTATACTCATGGAGAGATTTTAAATTGCGGCATTGGCCAGTCCTTCATGCCTCATAGCCTTCCAAAGGACATGACCACACCCCTTGTTGTGGGGATGAGCTGACACAGAATAGAAATTATGAAAAGCAATTTTTTTACAATTCAAACGTGGATCCAGATGTACAATGTCATCTTTGTTTCTCCGCCACGGCATGTACTCTTTTCAGGCCAGTTAAGACTCCTAATAAATGGCCTCTAGGGCACAATGCTCTCTGCCAAAGAATTGAGTCAGCAGATTCCGTGTCAGCATTAAAACCCAAGCCACTAAGAGCACAGCTCTTTGAAAGAAAGGAATAAGTAGGAATTCTCCTAACCCATGCATGCAATAATCTTGCATTCCACTAAATCACTGTGCAGTTCAACATTGGCTTAAAGCCCTTCTCAAAAAATGAAAAGAATCGATAGAGCAGGGAGCAGAAAAGATGTATATAGTACAGTATAGCTCCACTTCCTAACATTCTTTCATCAAGGAAAATCAAGGAAAATTACTTCCAAGGTCACCACATTCCTGTTTCAACAGGGAGCGCTTGCAGAGGCAAGAGGCAATCATCTGATGGGCCTCATTCTATAATTGCTTACACTTATATAGCACTTTTCTGGACATTCCACTCAAAGCACTTTACAGGTAATGGGGAGTCCCTTCCACCACCACCAATGTGCAGCATCCACCTGGATGATGCGACAGCAGCTGTAGTGCGCCAGAACGCTCACCCCACATCAGCTAGTGAGGATGAGAGCAGAGTAATGAAGCCAATTCATCGATGGTGATTATTAGGAGGCCATCATTGGTAAGGGCCAATGGCCAGGACACCGGGGTTACACCCCTACTCTTTTCGAGAAACACCCTCGGATTTTTAATGACCACAGAGAGTCAGGACCTCCGTTTTACGTCTCATCCGAAGGACGGCGCCTGTTTACAGTATCGTGTCCCCGTCACTATACTGGGGCATTAGGACTCACATGGACCACAGGGTGAGCGCCCCCTGCTGGCCCTGCTAACACCTCTTCCAGCAGCAGCCTTAGTGTTTCCCAGGAGGTCTCCCATCCAGGTACTGACCAGGCTCACACCTGCTGAGCTTCAGTGAGTTGCCAGTTGTGAGTTGCAGAGTGATATGGCTGCTGGCATATATACAATCAAAATATTCTAAACATTCTATACAATCAAAACAAAATCATATGTTGTCATAATGTCTAGTGATGCAATTTAACATAAGGAAGCATTTGAAGCAAAATTTCACAATAGTTTCTGGATGAAATTATTTTGATCAGAGCGTACCCAAAAAATAATGAATGTCCCTTGTCTCACGGTCCCCATTCTGATTGAGTATTCACAAAGAATTCCTTACATTTAAACAGGAAAACTGTCACATCCAAGCATGAAACAATTTTTGACAAGGACCTTTAAATGTGTAAGGTCCTTATTTAAAGAGGACCTTTGAAAGGTAAAAATCAGTGCATCTGTTTCATTGACACTGCAGTCTTTTGCAACACAGCTGGGAGACAATAGTCATGCTACTGTAGGGTTTTTCTGAGCTTACCCACAGATTGGGTTAACATTAATCATTTGGTGATCAGTAATCAGCAAAGTAAATGTAAAGTTCAAAACTTGATTACTTTGGGCTTCCAGCTATACACAATGGCAAGCAATTGCTAACGTTGTGCCTTCAGGTTGCCCAGTGTACGATCTTAGGAGTAAAGGAACAAGTAATAGGTTTATTCCATGTTAAAAAGAGAAGAGAGAAAACACCTGCAGTTGGGGTGTTTGGGTGTTGCAAACCCAGGGGCTTGGTCACAGATGTCTCAATATTTAGAATAACCTTGACTCATGCAAGAACCCCTCCTCTCTTACTTAGGCAAGGAGAGTCAAGACACACCTGGCTAGAGGTGAGTTACATCTTCGGAACAGTCAATGTCACCCTCCGTGTTGTGACACAAATACGTCTTATCATGTTAATATAAGATATTGCCTCTCTTTGTGGACTCCACCTTGTACAATGAACATTGTTGTTTCAAAATCAGTTCAAAGGAAGGTGAGGAAATCAATTTCTGGCCTCAAGGAAGTGTTGAAATTAGGATGGGCTGTCACGATCGTCATCCCTCCTCTAGAGGGCGCTCCAACCCTTTTGTATAAGCATAGGCTTCCAAACTGCGTCCTGACCTCTGGGTCCGGGGCTTGGAGCGCCTAGCCCAGTTATGCTTTTAATCCTCCTTGTTCCTGGTTCCAGTTCCCTCTTCCCTGGTTTCTAATTGTTCGTCTCGAATGGACCTCCCGGCATTGGATTTTGGACTGTGCCCTGATTTCCCCTTTGGACTGTTATGGACTCGTTTGCCTCCGCCACGCCCTCTGAGCACCGGATCACTGCCTTCACCACCCCTCTGTCTGTCATCCCGTCCTGTTCCAGCTGTGTTTTCCCTGTTGTCCTTCTCCAGTCACTTCCGGATTATACCATCCACATAGGGTTGTAAGCAATGCACTATACGGGAGTCAGGACTGGCTCCCGTGACATGGACATCTTTACACAAAGGTTTGTGGAAGTCTGGAACAAGCTGCACAGTCATGTTGTTAAAGCACACATCCTGGAATCCTTCAAGAAATGGCTCGAAATCACTGAATGAAAACAATTCTGGAATTTAGATGGGTGAAATTATCTTTCAGTCTTTCTTTTTTTCTGAAGCGCATTCAGGAACCTGAACACAACACTACTGTGAAACGGACCAGTTTTTTTTTAGATTAAATAATTCAGCCTTCACCTGTTTGACAGTCATAAGAATGCCATTTAATGGCAAATTTACATTATTCCATTTAAAAAGGGAGAAGAGCACTACTTCACTTGACTTGTACAGCAGTGTGTCTGGTGTTAATTATACTGTTATTTTTAACAAGACCTAGATTTTGACAATAAATGTAACTAATCCAAATTTCAGGACTCATGTTAGGACCATAGATAAATTGCTGACACAGAAAGGTGTCCTGTGGAGTATGTCTGTCTTTTTTTTTTCCTAGTGAACTATAGTCCATATGAATCCAGTTATCACTAATGCCTGTTTTGCGAATTGAGAACTGGGTTTATTTCCACCAGCAGTAAAAAAAATACACAGAGAGAAGTGTGTCCTGGAGTAAATGCTTCTGATATTACAATGAAAACAAAAGTTAAATTCTTTTAAACTTGGCCTGGAAGAAGGAGGAGTGGGATGGGGGGAGAGTTCCAATTGTAAAACACATGTCAAAACAGACATGTACTGTATTTTGCCCACGAGTCAACTTAGGTTACTATAGAAATATTTGTGGCATACATGAGTTTTTAAAACATAGAAAGTGAATTTACCATAAACTTAAAAATGTTAAACTGTACAAGATATAGAAGAGACTCAAGAGATTTAAAACATTAGGAAAAGGACATGGTAAATGTCAAGAATGACTATGAAGCTATAACATGAAAGCAGACTTAACCCAAAACCTAAAAGCCAAAACCAAAAATAATTCTGTCATGTTAGTGTTTTTTGTGCTGGGATTAATACATTTGTAGTGAAAATTTGATTAAAGCATCTCCAAAGTCCTGTTTTTCTGGAAAGGAGCTATGCAATGCCCATGTGTGGGGTTGTGAGACAGCGTGCATGTTTTCAGCTTTGGTCTTTGAATATTCCATTTTTCTGATGGGAGAAACTGATTGCAGCCAACCATCAAGTACAATCTGATCTGAGACCCCAATATACAGTGGATATAAAAAGTCTACACACCCTTATTGAAATTGCAGGTTTTTGTGATGTAAAGCCAGAAATCAAGATAAATCATGTCAGACATTTTTCCATCTTTAATGTGACCTTCCAACCAACAAAATTCAAGAAAAAAACAAATAGATAATTATTAGGAAAAATAATTGAAATAAAAAAACCTACAACACCCTGGTTGCATAAGTGTGCACACTCTTTTATAATGGGGGCTGTAGCTGTGTTTAGAGTTATCCAATCACATTCAAAATCATGTCCAAAGGTAAGTAGCATACACCTGCCATCAATGAAAGTGATTCTGATTAACCCCAAATAAAAATCAGCTGTTCCTGTAGGATTTCCTTGAAACTTTCATGGTTGCATCCTACTGGGATAGCCATGGTCCACAAGGAGCTGACAAAACATCAATGGGATCTTATTGTTGAAACGTACCAATCAGGAGAGAGGTATAAAACAATATCAAAGGCATTGGATGTACCATGGAGCACTGTGAAGACTATCATCAATAGGTGGAGAAAATGTGGCACCACAGAGACATTGACAAGATTAGGACAACCCTCCAAAGTCGAAGAAAACTTATCAGGGAGGCTACCAAGAGGCCTACAGCAACATTTAAGGAGCTGCAGGAATTTCTGGCTGGTATTGGTGACTCCATGCATGTGACAACAGTCTCCTGTATTCTGCATACTTCTGGGCAATGGGGTAGTGTGGCAAGACGGAAGCCATTTCTCACAAAAAAAAACACCCAAATCTGTCTAAATTTTGCAAAAACATACATTCAATCACCCTAAAACATGTGGGAAAATGTCTTATGGTCTGATGAGACAAAAGGTGAACTTTTTGGCCTTAATTCTAAAAAATTTGTTTGGTGCAAAGACAACACAGCTCATCATCCAAAGAACACCATACCTACTGTGAAGCATGGTGTCACGAATCACTCTCACGCAGGCAAGCGCTCCCACATTCCCACGAGCTCTCCCTGTACCAAACGTCCACGCATCAATCAGTCCTCTATTTAAACCCTCACCAGACCCCCTGTCAGCGCTCATGATTGAGATTCTCTCCATGAGCTTTGTTTCGACCAATTAATTCGCTATTCTACTGTTTCTCTCCTGGACCTTGACCCTGCTGTTCTTCGACTACGCCTTTGCCTCCCAATTTCGTACCTACGCCTCTACAACGCTCTCTTGGATCCTGACACCAGCCTGTTTCCTCAATTTCGCCTTCTCCTTCTGATTCAATGCCGACACCTCTTCAACGCCTTCCCGGATTCTGACCCCTGCCTGTTTCCTCGATTACGCCTACGCCTTCTGATTTAACACCGACGCTTCTACACGCCTACCCGGATTTTGGACTTCGCTATTACTCTGACTACGCCTTCGTCTAGCGCTTATCCTTCCTAGAGCACCGCATAGGATCCCAATCCTCGGCAGTCAGCCCCACCGTGACACATGGTGGTGGACGCATCATGCTTTGGGGCTGCTTCTCTTCAGCTGGGACAGGGACTCTAGTCAAGATAGATGGGATAATGACTAGCTCCAAATATCAAGATATGTTGGCACAAAACCTGCTGGCCTCTGTCAGAAAGCTGAAGATGAAGAGGAATTTCACCTTCTTACATGATAACGACCCAAAGCACACATCCAAATCAACCAAGGAATGGCTTCAGAAAAGGAAGATCAAAGTCTTGGAATGGCCCAGTCAGAGCCCAGACCTCAATCCCATAGAAAGCCTATGGAATGACCTAAAGAGGGCTGTGCGCAGGAGATCCCCTGGCAATATGAAGTAGCTTGAACTTTTTTGCAAGGAAGAGAGGGATAAAATTGCAAAGTCCAGGTGTGCAAAGTTGATTTATTCAGACTTATTCACAAAGACTTGCTGCTGTAATAAATGCAAAATGTGCTTCCACAAAGTATTAGCTGGGGGTGTGCACACACCAGGGTGTTGTAGGTTATTTTAATTTCAAGTATTTTTTCTAATAATTATCTATTTATTTTTCTCTTGAATTTTGTTGGTTGCAAGTGTCAAGGATCCGGCAGGTAGTTCTCCGAGGATCCTGTGTGTAGTCGTGAACTCTATGGGATGCAGAGGCAAACAATCCAAAATCGTAATCGAAAGAGGGAGATCAAAAAGGGAAAAGTCAAGTCCAAAAACCGAGAAAGCCAACAAGGAAATAACGCTCACTAGAAAACTCTTAGAGGCTTTTCAATAGTGAGCAGGGTATGGTGCGTGAGGGAACTTTAAATACTGAAGGGAGAGGAACGTGGCTGGACAGTTGGTTCAGAAGTGAGAATCTGTGGAATCAGGTGCCTGTGAGATTGTGATGGGTTCAGTTAGGAATGAGAGCGTGAAACAGTGGGTTTGGGGATGTAATGAGGTTTTTGCGAAGGCGAGTGCGAGTGCGGGATGTGACAGCAAGGTCACATTAAAGATGGAAAAATGTCTGACATTAATTATCTTGATTTCTGGCTTTATATAACAAAAACCTGCAATTTTAATAAGGGTGTGTAGACTTTATATCCACTGTAATACAGCTTGAGGACTGTTACTGGGCCTACAAGTTCTAACTTTTATGATTTCCACAAGGTTTGTGAAACAGGCCTCAGGAGAGAGGCACCCATGCCTCTCTGCTGATGATCAAGCAAGGTAGGAGGAAAACTGGAGGGAGCGCATGTGAACACACAAACTCTCAGCAGACGGGAGCACCAAAGTCCAAATCATACTCAGGATTCTGTGAGACAGCATAATTGTCCACTTCACCACTCTTTCACCCTTCCACAAAGGATTCGTTTCAAAATCCACACAAGAAGCCTTTAAAGGGAAAGAGTAAGAAAGATCCAGGTATATCAGCCCATGCCGTGCCAGACCTTTTCAACTTAGTTCACCCCAGCTCTGGCCGCACTTTCACTCAGTGTACCGTGGGATTGCACTCCTGCTGTATTCCGGAACGTGGAGTCAGGAGGTGTTCCACAACAGGGGAATGAACATGGCATTTCGAATTTGTGCTCGTAATGCAATCCACCCTCCCTGCCCAGGGCCAGTTAAAAAATTCCAGGATTTCATAATTTGTTCACTGGGGTGTTCAGCCTCTCTGAGTCCAATCAACAATTAATTGCTCAGAGAACTATTAGTGCTGGTTTATCATTTCCAGATTAAACAGAGTCACTTGGAGTTCGAAGGGTGAGTCAGATTTTGTGGTTGGTGATCTTGGCATAGAGTTCCTGGTCTAATAATAATAATAATAATAATAATAATAATAATAATAATAATAATAATAATAATAATAGGGATTTTCTCTACATATTCCAAGTATGGAGCACACTATAGTTAGGAAAAATCTATTGTTGGTTAACAGCTTTGGTTGCACTCCTTTATGGAACAAAGCTCAATGTCATCTGCTGTTGCTGTTGAAAAGAATGCTGAACGTTTTCAGGCAATACTGGCAGTGGAAAGTGAGGTTGCAGAGGAGATTGAAGGTTGGCACTGGTACTGCCAATTAGTAAGAAGAATACAATTTGTAATAAATGAAATAAAAGGAAGGTGCCTTGATTTAACTGTAGTTAAAAAAGGTGCTGTTTTTCTGATGTGATGGTAAACTGAAATTCAAAGGATTTTATAAGAAGAGGGCTGATGGATAGTGGCTGCCACATGTCACCAGTGTGGGGGCTCCCCTTCAGCTGTAGATGAAGAGGATGTGGATGAAGAGCATCCCCTGCTATATATAATGTGCTGTGAGATGAAAAGTGCTATAGAAATGCAAGTGATTATTATTATTTTACTGGAAGGCCAACCCACATCCTTACCATCAGTCCAGTTTCTAATCTGCTTATCCAATTCAGGGTCGCAGGGGGTGTTGAAGCCCAATATGGCAAGCACACTGGACAGGACGTTGGTCCATCACAGGGCACACACAGACACAAACACGCAACACTCTCACAAGGGCTAGTTCTACAGAAGCCAATCAACCTACCAGCATACGTTTGGACTGTAGGAGGAAACCAGAAAACTTGGAGGAAACCCACACAAACAAGGGGATAACATACCTACAGATAGCACCCCAGGAACTGAGCCCGGGACCCCAGTGTTGCAAGGCTGCATTGCTAACCACTGTGCCCACATGCAAATTCCTCAAATGGGTCCCTACTATAGAAACTGGTGTACATACATATTGTCTTTTTGCAACTAAGACAATTTGCACAACTTATGTGAATGAGAGAAATGTTCATTGACCAGTTTTTCATGGTTCATGCTAATATAATGCATGCTTCAAAAATCTGTACTCAGGAAAAGAGTTAAATATTAAACCAAAAACTGCAATGACAGGAAACTTCTGCCTCTAGACATGAAAACGTTAACTGGTCGGTGGCTTAATGTGTGCAAAGTGGCTCTGTGCATTGTTCCTGAGGACTGTACAATGCTAATAGAATCGTGGCCATGCATAATTTATGTAGGCTAAATAATTGAACACTAATTGAAATACTTTGATGAGTCACCCAAAATACTAATGTACTTTGTACAATGTTAAAAACACTCTTCCCCTCAAATGAGATTGTAAACTTTTAAATCAGAAGTCAGACATCTCAATACCAAATTGATTGACTCATACATTTCTCCCTCCGTGAGAACAGTGTGTTGCCCTGGTGTTTGCCTGCTTTTAAAGAACTTGTGCTTTGTGTTTTGCTTATGCACAGGACAGGTCTAGCAAGGATTTCTCAATCCCCACATTTGACGGAGATGTGCAAACTGTTGGTCATACCTCTTCAAAGAGAATCAAAGGCTGATAGGATTCAAACACATAGTATTCAAAAGTCCTGACTGCAATGGCTCTTTCCCCAGAAACAACCATTAAATATATGGTGCACACCAGAAAACCAGTCCTCTACATTGTGTATGGTTAAGAACATAAGAATGGTCACAAATGACAAGAGGCCATTTGCCCCCTTTGGTAGTTAGTTAATTGATCCAGGATCTCATCCAGCTACTTCTTGAAGAAGGCCACTATATTGGCTTCAACAACCTGGATAAGAAACTTGTTCCACACACTCAGAACTCTTTGGGTAATGAAGTACCTCCTGTCTTGAAGGGAGGATCACATCCAGTTGCTTCTTGAAAGAAACCAGGGGGTGGAGGTCAACTTCAACAACACTGCTGGGTTGCCTGTTCTCCACTTCCCAACCCTTCGGGTAAAGAAGTGCTTTGTGTTCTTGGTTTTCAGTACACTTCCACGTAGCTTCCACTTGTGTCTTCTGGTTTCTGTTTCACTGTTCATACTGGAGAAATCATTTAGGTTAATTTTGTCAGTTCCATTGATGGATTTTGAATTCTTGAATTAGATGCCCTTATAGTCTTCCTTGCTCAAGACTTAAGAGATCTGATTTTTCCAGCCTGTACATGCAGTGTGGGCCACAAACATGCCCAGTTTGGGACAGACATTGTTTCTTTCTATCACATGTCTTTTTATGCTCATGTGAGAGATAGCAACACAGAGTGCTGTGATGTTTCACTTTCTCTTTAGCTCCTTCTCCCATTCTTTGTCTATGCCTAACCTTTTCCTGAGAAAGGGCTGAGATTTCATCTGCTCCTTCTTGGCATTTTTGCCTCCTTCTCCTGGAATACAGTGAAATAAATGAATTTTAATTTAAAAAAAATAACACAAAAAATGTTAACAACACCTATACAATAGACCTTTGCCACAAAGCTGCAGTGATGAGACATTAACAACCAATTTTATTTGAAGCTGTCCATTTATCATTTATTTTGAGTCTAATTTAATTTCTTTTTAACCAGATCCTTTCATCTGCTGATTTTAAACCCACTGGTTAGTGGCTTATAATATGTAATGTCTCAAGAGGCTCTTAAATTCTTAATTTAAATTGCAATTTAATTTAGTACTTTTTAATGTTTGTGGCTTGTTTGAAATTAATTTGGATTTTAGTTCTGTGGGTAATCCAGAGTTCCTCAATATTCAAAAATTTGGCTGTCAGTATTGTAGTCTGATGAAGGTTGTACTTTGAGTATGATCCATGACAGACAACCCTGGAACTCTTTAAATCTGAGACATTTGGATCAAGCTATTGGATGCAAATGGCCACTTAAGAAGATTCAGAACATGGGTTTTACTATGGTGATGGAAATCTGGACATTAAAGCTTTCAGTGTGTGGAGTCCTTAGAGCAGCCCTCCTTCAGGGTCAATGTAATCTGGCAAAATCTGCTCTTCACTGCACTTTAAATCACACGTTTGCCAAAAGCAAAGTAATCAAAGTGAGCTTCACGGCAAGAAATTATGAGTTAAAGGGAGGTAAAGTAAACAGGAAAAAAAAATGTTGTTTTCTTTAAATCGCAGAAAGCCAAAGTGCCTAATTATGAAACCAATCAGACAAAGTTACAGTTGATTTCAGAGCGTCTACAGCTGCACAATGGCCTTTCAGTCTCCCCTGGTGCCAGGTCTACTGGATAATGAGCTGTGTGTATGGAGGGGGTTTGTGGTTCATTCTCCATCTGCACATTACCACTGTGGTTGCTAGCTGTCTGTATGGAAACAGGTGGGACACCCTGGTTTGGGGGCATGAGGAATGTCTCAGGGGGATGAAACATTGAGTACTCCCTCTTTTTATGTCCAACTGGACATTCCTGTCAAGACATGTCAGGTTGGATGGAAATAAAGCCCTTCCAGGGCAATTAACTCACTGTCAGTCATTTACTTTAAAGACATGCAAGAGATATCTCCAGCCAACATGCTGGTCTTCAAAGCGAAATTCCACACATCTTCTTATCAGCCATAACTTGACACTCAAGCTAGAAAGCGTCCATGAATCATAGCTATATTTCTTGGCCAAGGCAAAGTACTTCTTTATTCAAAATCTTCTAATAACCGCACTTCTAACAACCTCAGCTGTTCCTGCCTGTTTTGTCTGTCCATGTGTATTGGGCTCATAGTAACCCACTGAAGGTCTTAACACATATGAAGGGCTCCCAGTGTTTAAATCTGTTTACGGGTAATGAAAGGGGGCAATTTGTACTTTTTGTATTTCAGTAAGAAGTACTTTAAACAGTTGTCTAATTTTGTGTGCATTTGGAAAGCTGGACTCATACCGACTGCATTTATTATGCAACCAAATGCATTATATATTGAATTGGTCCAGGAACCTATCAACTCAAAAACAAGGAAAGCTTTTGGTATTGAAATATACGCTTTGCACTGGTGATATGTACTGAGTTTCTTGTATCTCAGCTTGTTCATATAAAAGGTTAGAAGCTTGCTCTGTTTTTCTTTTAAACGTGAGCAATCTGTGTTGCTATAACTCTCAGACCTATAGTTTTCCATTTCAAAGTAACACATAACACTTCGTCTCCCTAGCTGATCTGACTTGAACAGCAGTTTATTCTTTATTTCCCCACCTTTCCCCTACATGACAAAGGATGTCTAGAGATTAATGCAAAGTGGTAATGGAATATTTCTATCAGATTTCAGAGTATTTAGAATTTAAAGCTGATTTCCTAGTCCTGAAATCCAGTCTCTTCAGACTTTGCCATCCTGTGTTCGAGTTTTCAGAAATTATTAACTTGTTTGCTGTCTTGTGTGTTTTTCAGAATGTGGGTTTTTGTCACTGTAGTGTGACAGTAATCTTTCCTGAAAGGCTTTGGCAGGGACAGTGCTGAAGGTGCAATCCTTAAGAATGATTTATGTAAACCCTCCGGCAGCACCAAATCCAATTCCCTCCATTCATCTTCTAACTGCTTTATCCAGTACAGGGTTGTGGGGGATCTGGCCCCTAACCCATGAAGCAATGGGTGCAAGGCAAGACACGCTCTGGACGGGACACCAATGCATCACAGGACACAAACACAAACATGCAGAAACCAATTGCCCAGAAACCAATTAACCAAGATTGGCTTTGCACTGTGGAAGGAAAAACAGACCACCTGGAGGGAAGCCATTCAAACACAAGCAAACATACAAACTCCACACACAGAGTGCACCAGGTCCCAGTTTGGTGCTCAGGGTTCCAGCATTATAAGGCTGCGATGCTAACCACTGCACCACCATGCCTGCTCACCAATATCCAACTGAGTGCTGCAAATGAAGTGGTAACAGTTACAGCAGTGCCCTCTGACTAATACAGTAAATTCTCTGTTTAATGGACTAAACTGTCTGTTATTGCCGAATGTCCATTAAATCACAAATGGTGTTTTTCAATCCCAAAATACACTATTATATGAGAAATATATATGTATATATACTGTAGAAATGCTTTCTAGATCTTCTGACTTATTGTGTTAACAATTGCAATCAATGCAGGCAATGAAGAATATAAATTTGCCTTTTTATCATAAATATACAAAAACTCTTTATTTCATGTGTCATAAATATATTGTATAAAATTCTACAAACACTTACAACACTCATCACAAGCACTCTGATAAGCATCATTGATATTTCTGAATTTTAAACCTATGTGGTATTTATTTTTAGTTTGTTTTATTACTTGTGTATTTCATTGTTATTGAGGGGAAAGTCTTGTATTTTATATACATTTCTGGAATTTAAAATTTCCCTTCTGCATATTGTATCCATTAACGCAAGGTCTACCAAACTAAGGGCTCACTGTATACAATGCAGAATGCAGATGGCATTAGTGCTGTAATAAGAATATACATTTATCAAGCTGCATCTGAATTTTACTACTGTCTGTGTTACAGACCAGCTAATCAACAGGCAGTGACCCCTATGCAAAAAAGAGGCCTTACTTGATTTATATGAAAGAAGCATGTTTTTATTCTTAATGCTGCACGCAGAGCTATAGCATGCCTGTTGAACCGCAGGAATAATATAACTTTGACAGCACTTCCTCTATAGTGCGCCTTAATAAAGTGAGAAGCTAATGTGATACAATTCTATATTGTTTTAGCACTACAGCTGGCTGTGGATGGTGAAGGCTTCATTTCAAAGATAATAACAAAATACAATTAACCTTGGGACACGCAAGAGCGGGGTTCCGAGTTTTATTTTCAGGACAAGAATTTACTTTTTCAGTGTTTTATCAGAAGGTTGAAATGGACCTATTGTAGAACTCTCTGTTTTATTTGGCTAAATTTCACCTTTTTTCTTTTCTTAACAAAGCACTAGTTTTTACTCTGCAAATGTTGAACAAGCTTAGTTATTTAACATTTATTTTGTCACTTAAATAAGGGCCTCCTTTCAGAATGTTATCTGTATTTTAAAACAGAATGTTGTTTTTCCTATTTTTTTTATCTGAAATACCTTCTCATGCCATGAAAATAAACTGAAGTAAACACTGGGGTCAGTTTAAATTTGCAGCAGTAAAATAAAATAAATGTATTCATTTAGAAATCACTTGGGTTCAATATGCTCTTAAACTGTGTTTATTCCAAAAGATGTACTATAATTACAGAGATCAATTACTGGTTTGTCTTGGAGAAATATAAACCTGAAGGAAAGCTCTGGTTAGTGACCTGCTATCTTAAAATCTACAGCAAAAAAAAAAATCAGTGTCAGAAATCTGACATCAAGCAGACAAATTTTTCAATACACAAAAGATCATTTAGCACATCTGTGTTAGATTTGGTCACAAAAAAAGATGGTGGTATTTAAACACTCTGTTCATGCCTATGTCTGTGTGTATATATAAATGAATTTGAAATTCATTATAATTCCAGTTCAGATTTAGTTATACTGTATCTGTATGAAAGAGCTACAATGGTTAAAATCTTCCACACTGACTCAGTTGTCCTCAGCTGACAGCAGAGTAACTTTATATCAGCTTCTGCTTCCATCCAAGTTGGAAACAAATGACAGCAGAAAAGGGTTGCAATGTTTTACTATTTAGGTCACATGGAGACATTTTGTCTTCCCCCATGTTTCATTTTTTCTTTCATTTTCTTCTCTGAGTGTGTTTTTCACGAAAGCGGAGTCTGGTTGTAGGGCAAAACCTAATTTTATGTGACTAAAAGTGAAGGAAATTTGTCTTGACAGCATCATCTGTCTGTTTCAATCACTCCAGGACTTTCTCGCTTTTTTTTCTGTCTCTTCCAAACCCTCCTTCTCTCCTGAACTGTGGTGGGCCAAAGTGGGTGTGTGAGAGCAGAATTGCTCTCTCCTGACCATCACCCGCAGTGTAAACTGTAACAAAATTAAATTTGCAATATGGCATTGTTTATATTGGAATGAGAACATGTTATTCATGTGTCAGTATGAGGTATGCAAATAAACAGCATTCAACGCTGAAAACAGAAAGAGCAAAACACAATAATATGGATCATATTATAGTGATATGGATCGTATTAACAATGAAATCTTGAAAGTGAAACTGCAGGGGATTCACAATAGATCCAGACATTTCTACAAATGTGAGTAGCACCGATTCTTGAATGACTATTCTGGTTTCCTGACCAAATTTCCCCCATGCCTCTACCAATCATGTCCTTCTAATTATCCCCATCTATGAATTGGATTAATCACTCTGTTCTCCTACCCACTGATAACTGATGTGCGGTGTGTGTGTATGCTGGCACACTTTGGCATTATCATACTCTAGGTCTCATAAGTTGGGTCTATTAAAGTGATCTCACTCCCCAGGAATTCCAGGAATAGACTTTCCTGTTAGGCTAATGTGGCTGGTCATTTGAAGTAGAGGGATCTGCTTGTGTGGGCTGCGCAGGTCAGGTTCTCTGAGATTCCTGGAAGAGGGAGGTGATTCGCAGCCCCAGCACTAGACATCCTTGGGGATCCTTTCAGTATAGGTCTGACCTTTACACAGAACAACTTGTGTTTTTATCTGCTGTCTACTCCTGGACCAAACTCTAAGAACAGGATTCTACAGTATATGTCTGAGAAAAAAAAATATTTTTCCCATAGAAAACAAATGTCCACGGGTGTAGATCCAGTCTGCATTTATCAAAGAGCATGTTCACAAGCTGTATGACGCCACCACTACAGACATCGCTGCACCTCCAAAACTGAAGGAGGCTTGTGAAATCTGTTGCTGATGAACACAAGGCACTGTGCTGACAGCGGGATTATCATGCCTGCTGTCAGCAGTCTTGCCAGTGACACCAGCCCTCTAAACCCCTGGAGATAACGATAAAGATACAGTACCAGAGCTCAAGGTGCCTGTTGACGAAATAGTCTGTCTTCCCAAGGGAACATACCGTATGAAGTCCTGTGTGAAAATCGGGAAATACAGGGAAGATTATCAGGTTGTGAGACACAGAACTGCAGAAGCCAGAATCAGCTGCACAGAGAGAAGTAGCAGACATGCAGCACATTGAGGTTTTGGTGCTGGGCTGAGTTATGCAGCCTTCTGCAGATAATATGGTACAGCTTGTGAGCTCATTTCTTTTCTGAGAATTCCAGACCTTGTGGTTGGATTTATATGTTTGTAATCCAGTTGCAAATCATCTATCTTTTAGAAACGAGCCAACCAAAAATCTCTGAATCAATTGCCAATTTATTTTGTTTTGCCCAAAAAAGAAGCCAAAAACTCTTAGTCTTTTTGGGCAATGAATGATTGGAAAACCCCAGGGTCAAGACAGTAATGTATAGAAGAAAGATTTGCAGCCTGGGCAGGATGAGGCTTTAACAGATTTGCTGCACAAAGTTGCCCTACTCCTGGAAACACCATGCCTTTCTAAAGCTGGTAAAAGAGTACAGGAGGAAAAGATTTCTAAGTTTGCTGTGTGTGCACATAATTAGAATTGACGTGGTGTAGCCTTTCTTTTCAAGCATATCAAGGAGTCAGTTAAGTGAAATAATATTTAGCAGTGAAACATTGCCTGGATGAGAACTAGAGCTGTAAAACATTCAGTGCTGCACCTCCTCTCAGTTTTCACATCATAAAAAGAGAACACACTTTCCTGCATGACTTTTGCCATAGCTTTCTTGGTGAACTTGTATTTGATATCACTGTCTGTAATACTCTGCAGGCAACTCAGGAGAGGCCAGTGTGAGTAGGAATGAAGGCATCTGCACAGCACTAATGTCAAGTGGATTTTAAAGCTGTTATTAGTTAGGGCGCAGATAAGCAGGACTCTATGTGTCTATATCCCTGCAGCTGTCAGGAGCTATGCAGCATTGACCAGACACAAGCACAGCCCTAACTGGATAGGAAGCTGAAGGGCTAGGAAAGGCTCGGGCACATCACAGGTGTCAGCTGTCAGGATTCCAGGTTGAAATCTTTTGCAGAGATTGATGAAAGTCTCTGCTTGCACATTCCCCTCTCATTCAGCTTAGGCGAAGGCCTGTTATCTTAACAAGCATGGTTCGGCATGTGAAGGATTGACGTCAAAGCTTCCCAAGAGGAGTGTGGACCCCCTGTTCAGGTTCTGTCCCACGTCACTGGGGCACAGCCCCAAGGAGCCTCTGTTCCCATCTCCTTGTTGCTTCCTCTCCCCCTCCTCCATTTGTTCTCTACTTGACTAATTACTCAGGACCACAATGTTCCCCTCTTTTTCTAGCACATACGTTAATACTCCGCATCAGCTGCCACAGTCCCCTTCCAAGCAAAACACAGTGCTCTAATGACCATAATGAATCCGCCCAGCCCCTGCTATAAACAGAAGTGATTTGAACCTCGTTAAGCTCTCGGGTTTCATAACGTGCTGGCTAACAATGTTTATTTCACCATTCTTGTACATAAGAATGGAGAGCAGAACATGCATTCCTGAGATGCCTCCAGCAATGGTCACAGGTATCCATTAATTTGTGAATCAGTGGAAGAGGGTTCATACCCACTGATAAATGAACCAGGGTGTTTGACTGGCAGCTCATTTTGATTGCAGTTGTTTTAGAGTGGCCAATCATACAGAAATAAAGACATGGAATCTAAATGAAAGGACTTATTACTTTATTAAGCCTTTAAGATACCTCTTACTCTGAGATTAAGTTCTGGGTCTAGTTGTGAGAAATAGGAATTCACCACACATTGTTACATTGTGTAACCAACAGAAGCATTGCCAATATGTAACCTGTTCTTGCCAGATCTCAGAATCTGAGCAAGACTGTTCCTGGTCAGTATAGGGAAAGGAGACCTCTAAGGAAAATCATGTTACTGCTGTAAGCTGTGTTGACGTCCCAGTACATGATGCTCTTACGTCAGGACAATGATTTCCAAGTACGTACAAGTATGTACCAATATTGGGACTACGGACACTGCTACTGTAGGTGATTCACTCCTGGTTAATTGGTTAATTGGTAAAATGGTTAATTTCTCTATAGGTTTGCCCAAACTGAATTTCTTAAAGTTCCATTTAAATCCAGTTAGTGAAGCTCTTTCTCACTTCTATAACTGCTCTACTGGTAGGTATGATGAGGCTCCTGGCACTTAAGTGCTTTAAAAATGCTATGGGATGAAGAGCACCATACAAATGAATTAGTATGATTATTGTTAGTGTTATCAGAAATTGACATAGGGACAGGCCTTAAAGAGGGAAAACTGATGTGTTCTAAGAGTCTTGGTATGTCATTGTGGTTTCACTTTTACTTTTTTTTCCAGGAAGAAAGGAAAGTGTTTTAGTGTCACCATACCTTTTGTTATTTGTTGTATCTCCATGTCCTAGTTTGGTCCTTATAACGGGAAGAAAAAGAAATCGATTGTAGCCATTTTGTGGAACCTTCGTAATTTACCCAGAGACACTTGTAATAAAGATATTTATTACTTTATGCTGGATTCGCAAAATGTAAAGATGCTTACTGGGGACAAAATCAAGGTGAAAACTACCTGTTTCAGCAGATCGCACTAGGAGGCCAGGGCTAATGAGTTTTCTTCTCATTAATAAGCTTTGCATCAGTAACTATGTCTGCAAGGCAGCAATGATGACGCATGTAAAGTCTGACAGATGTGATTACAGGAGATGTGATTTTTGTTCCAGTTGCAGAATAAGGATTAAACAATCTCACATATACTTCTCATGCTCAAGGTTTTCTATTTTCTAAACTCATACACACATACAGTACCAATATACTGTATATAGCTTCTTCAGGAATCACAGCTAACACCTAGTAAGTGACAAAACCAGTGAAACCACCAAGACAGAATGTGCAAATGTAATTGTCTATTTCGTTTTTTAGCTAAACGAAAATGAGGAAGAGGGCAAGGTGAGCATCATGCAAAATTGTTTTTGAATAGTGGCAGGTCATTACTGGGTGAATACAATGGTTAAGAATTCAGATAATTGAAATGAGTCAAAGTTTGTTCAAGAAGGTCATTTGTGCAGAATATAATGGCTTAGTAAATATGTCTAGCTAGGCTGCTTCATGAGACTTGAGGGTGGGAAGTGATCCAGAGTATATAAATAAGGCACATTCCTTTTGATTTGATTGCCATAGCATGTGAGGTTGTTTGAAAGCTGCTGGATTTGGACCGCACTTGAGAGCATGCTGTTCCTGCAGTGCTTGTGCAATGAACAGTGATAAGTTGTGCATGACGATGCTGATGTCACCAGTCTGCGCAGTGAATGACGCAGGGTAAGGGGCTGCACTTGAGAAGCAGCTGCACTCAGCCCTGTGTCACTGTCCTGCTGGTGCAGAGAGGCCCTTAGAGCGAGTCTCACTGCATCACACGGTGAGATCAGACTGATCTCATTACAGTATGTGAGCATATTGAGACTCTTTACCTTTTATTGTCACTTTAAAGTTTAGCTATTTTAAACACAGCTTATAAAAAGATAAACTGATAGACAGGTAAATAAAAACAGATAAAGAGATGGATAGATAATTCCACTCCATAACCATTAATTAAAGAAAAACGGCTCTGGAATAAAGAATAATTTAAGAGCCCCTAGTCCAGAAAATGCTGTGCATTATATAGGCCTTGTCATTCTCCTCGTGAAGGGTTAATCCCTGTGCTCACTGTTTCTAGGAACTGTTTCTTGGCAGATGTGTGAGTGGTCTAGGCCAGGCCCATTCCATCAGCAGCGTTGAAAGAGGTTTAGTTTTTGTAACCTTTAACACTCTGTATGCAAACAGAGACACAGTGCAGGCCCCCTGATAAACTTCACAGTGTTCCGGATCATAGTAGCATCGGTTGGGATTAGTGAGTCTCTCATTCCTGGAAGTGATGTGGAAAGACTGAGACTGAGATCTGTTTTGAGTAGGTGTCTCTGGCTTTTCGTCAATCAAGCCCTCTGCTGTCAGGTAGGAACGGCAGTAATGCGACATGACCTGAATGGAGAGGCTCTCGAAGTCTGTACACTGATGTTACAGTAATGTTTCCACACCTTCTCAGGAGACAGCTTGACCTCATACTTGTGTAGCTTTTTTTCCCATTCTTTTATAGGCAAAAATACAGATTTCAGAGGCAAAAGAGCATCTCTCCTGATCTCCTGACCTGATCTCAGCAGGTCTCAGAAATAAAGAAGTAAAGCAAGGCCGGGCCCAGTCAGTTCTGTGATGAAAGACATTTGAGGAAAGCCACATTAATAATAATAATTGCTTATATAGCGTTTTCTGGACACTGCACTGAAAGAGCTTAACAGATAATGGGGAATTCCCTCACCACTACCAATGTACAGCCCCACCTGGATAATGCGATGGCAGCTATATTGCACCAGAACGCTCACCACATATTTGTTATCAGTGGGGAGGAGAACAGAGTGATGAACCTAATTCATAGATGGGGATTGTTTGGAGGCCAAGATTGGTAAAGGCCAATTGGACGTTTTTCCAGGACACTGGGATTACACCCCTACTCTTTTCAAGAAACGTCCTGGGATTTTCTTAATGACCACAGAGAGTCAGGACCTTGGTTTTACATCTCATCAGAAAGACAATGCTTTTTTACAGTATAGTGTCCCTGTAACTTTACAGGAGCATTAGGACCTACATAGACTGCTGGTCAATATAACACCACTTCCAGCAGCAACCTTAGTTTTTCCCAGGAGGTCTCCCAGCCAGATACTGACTAGGCTCACACCTACTAAGCTTCAGTGGGTTGCCTTTTGTGAGTTGCAGAGTGACAATGACTGCTGGCCACATTGCTCTGGTAAGTGGTTTTGGTGGACCAGTAGGTGGGTTCCCTCAACTTTAGACATTTGGTTCATTTCCAAACCAGATACTTGGAATGGGCATAAGTGGCACTGTACTAGGATATCGATCAAATCCATGAAATGGGGTGTTACAATGAGGTCCTGATTACTTACATGGTAAAAAAGAACACGCAAATACTTTAAATATCTTTCGGTGTTGGAGATGCTCATCAGTGGATCCTCCTTCATCGGCTGTTTCAGCACTATCCACGGCAGCCTCCAGAGGTGTGCCGGCTGAGGTGATCAGGCTCAACCAGGAACTGATTGGCTTACTAGCCTAGATGGTACTATTGATGCTCTGCTTGTACGCCACATAACACTCCTGATGTTACTGATTTAAAGTTCTATCACTGACATAACCCTACAACCTCTGTTAATGTCTATGCTTTCTTCTCCCACTGTTCATTCCTCCCCCATCACTCCAATGATCCGCAATCCTCTCCATAATGACTGCCCTGCAAAAACCTCTGCAGCCGACCTCTACTGTTGGGCACCATACCCTCATCCCTGCTTTTCCTTTATAAGCTGCTGGTACTTGCTGTTTTTCCTCTTGTGAGCTTCCTCCATCCTTTCCTCCCACGGAACTGTCAGCTCTATGTCTATGAATGTCAGTCCCTTCACCACCTTGCTCTCTTTCTTCCTTTCTCTCTCCAGACTGTCTGCAATGACCTCCAGTACCTCCACTTTGGGATCCTCAGGGATGGAAAGTACTGTAGAAATGCAAAAAGGTATTAAATAATTATTAGTTTGTAAATAATTATTAGGTTAATTGAGCCTGACTCACTACTACAAGAGAAGTACTACCTTAAGGAGAGAGGCCAAGCACACATGGATCTCCTGAGATTTGGGTCAAGAGCTCTCATTTTTAGTGGTACTCTGCCACACAGCAAAAAAATGGTGTGCAATAAGACATGAGGGAGTAATCTGCAGTCCCAGCTACCTGACTGATGTCTCAGATCCCCCAGACATACTCTTCTACTTACACAATTTGGTCTGCAACCAGGAAACTCCTATAGGACTCAATCTTCACTCACCAATGAGGATTTGGAAAACAAAAATAAGAAAAAATCCTAGACCCTCGTGTTGTTTACTGATGAACAACATGTTTGTATGAAGAAATCTAATTTAATGTTCGAACTCAGTTCCCAGGAAGAATGTTCTTAAGCTATAGAGGATCAACAGTTCCACAGAGGTTCTGTGGTAATTGTAGAGGATCTTTTGGACAGGATCCCCCAGAGCCAATGTATACAGGTATTTGCTCTAGAGATCCATGTTCTCATTTTTCCTGCTCCCCCTCACCTACAACTCAGGTCCAGTTACTGGGAAATTAACCCCCTCTCAAGTTGGAGAGGAAAAGTAGAGTTTAAACACCGGAACCTCTTTATTTAAACATCACGTGTTGTTTAGTAGCCAGAGTTTATTACCCACTTGGAATGCCGAGAACCCACCAGGCCATAGGCTTCACTGGAAGTTCATACACATTGTGAAACACAGTTTAATGGCTTCCTCTTCAAAGCGTGTGTGTGTGAGAAAAAGAGAACAAATGGCTATTCCACTGTAGTTCTTAATCCTCTCTTCAATCGTGTATGTATCTATAGACTTAGCTGGAACTGCAGAAATAAATACACCCTATGTCTTAGCTTAATCGCTTTTCTGAAAAACTTAACTACCTCTTTCTAGGACAAATGAGTGCTGGATAAACATTGAAAGAGACAACGTTGCCAAATAAGTGTAGTTTCACCAGAATTAGTAAATTAGTGAAGAAAGCGGTTGGTTAAGAAAGGTTCCATTATGTCTGCGATTATATATATATGTTTGAGTGTTACAGCACTGCACACATAAACGTTTATACTGTATATACAATATATATAAATATACATTCGTTTTTTAAGACATTTGCAACAAGACGAAATGGCTTTTGACTTCATATTCCACCCAAGGAGAAAAATGCTGATCCCAGTGCAGATCTTTTCCTTTTAATGATTGTCAGTGAAGGGCATTGTTAATACTTTTAGTTCTGCTGTAATGATTAAAGTATGAAAAACAGTTTTTTTTAAATATAAAAACACTTAGGACTTAATTAGTATATACAAGATTAAGTAAAATGATAAGAAACTACTGTACTTCTGTAGATGCATCATAGATGACATTGTGTGTAGCAGGAGATCCACATTCGGTAGTTAGGCCTTGTTCCTACAAAATAAACATTTAAATTCTGTAGCATTCATATTCCATTAATGTAGCCACGTGAAGTTTGGGCGTATTTCCGAAAACCCTGGGTGTTTTGAATTTGAACGATAAGCAGCTGTTCAGTGTCAGAAAAGTGACTGCTGTTGCTGTTGATAGATAGTGGAAAATCATGGCTGAACAACTAAAATTCCTGAAAGAGTGATGTTGCATTTTGACCTGCTGATAGAGCTGAGACCTTGGTCCCTCCCATCATTTACACCACAGCTCAAATCCCAGATATTCTGTTGCAAGATCCAATTTTCATTTATTTGGGGACACATTACAATTCCAGTGAGGGAAAATATGAGCAGATTAGTGAGTAGTGTATACTCTTTGTACTCTTCGTTTGTCGCTATGGTGTGTGAAACAGCTCTTGAATATTTTCATTATCACTCTGTAGTGTCTGTGTCTGTCTCTCAGTTCAATAAATTGTAGGGCTTGCAGCCTTGCCTTCCATAGGCTTGACTTCACAGGCATACAAATCAAATCAAATCAAAGTTTATTTATCAAATGCACAACAATACAGCATGCAGCAGTAGTTGCTGGCAATGAAATGTCTTTTCTACGAGCTCATGGCGGGTAAAAATGACAAAATTAAAGTTACAAAAAAGTTAAAAAGTTTAAATAATAATACATAGTAGTACAATAGAAATTGAATTAAATAAACTCAGACAGTACTTAATATGAATAGAGCTGCTATGTGTCCATGGTGTTTGCAATATATTATGTCCAAGTAGTACAGTATGATGAATACATGATGAAACTGTATGTCCATGTAGCCATTACAGGTGATTTGCTAAAGGAGCTGCAGGTTGGCTATTTAGCAGTCTTATTGCCTGGAGGTAAAAGCTGTTCCGTAATCTGTTGGAATTTGACCGGATGCTTTGGTACCGTTTACCAGGCGGTAGGAGGGAAAACAGTTTGTGACCGGGATGACTGGGGTCCTTGAGAATGGACCAGGACTTCTTTAGACATCTAGCTGAGTAGATATCTTGGATGTTTGGTAGCTCACAGCCAGTAATGAGCTGCGCTGACTTCACCACCCTCTGCAGTACTTTGTGATCCCGGGCGGAGCAGTTCCCATACCAGGCAGTGATGCAACCACTCAGGATGCTCTCAATAGTGCACCTGTAGAAGTTGGCCTGGATACGTGATGGCATGCCAAATGTCTTTAGCCTGCGGAGAAAGAATAGGTGCTGCCGTGCTGTTTCGACCACGATGTTGGTGTGTTGGGTCCAGGTAAATTCCTCTGTGATGTAACTCCCAGGAACTTAAAACTGCTGACCCTCTCCACTGCAGTCCCTTTGATATAGATACAATAGGTGTGTGATCTCCTGCCTGGTGTTTCCTATAGTCCACAATCATCTCCTTAGTCTTACTGATGTTCAGAGAGAGGTTGTTCTACTGGCAACATGCTGCCAGGGTTTCAACCTCCTCCCAGTACGCAGACTCTTCACCATCTGTGATCAGGCCGATGACTGTTGTATCGTCCGCAAACTTAACGATAGATTTTGAGTTATCCCTGGCGACACAATCATGGGTAAATAAGGAGTAGAGGACAGGGCTAAGCACACAGCCTTGGGGGGCTCCAGTGTTTAGAGTCAGGGTAGAGGATATGTTGGTGCCCACCCTCACCACCTGCGGACGTTCCGTCAAGAAGTCCAGGATCCAATTACAGAGTGAGGTGTTCAGTCCCAGGTCCTGGAGCTTGATGACAAGCTTTGGCACTATGGTATTGAATGCTGAGCTGTAATCAACAAACCGAATTCTCACATATGTTCCTTTCTTATCCAGGTGTGAGAGGGCAGTATGGAGGGCAGAAGCAATAGCATCTTCTGTTGACCTGTGGATCTGTTGACCTGATATTACACACACAAGTGTGATAATATCAATGTAAAAACATGAAGAACTATACAAATGCACCATCTAACTTCCCTATAGACAACTTTCACAGCACTGCAACCAATGACAGTGAAGTCTTAATCAGCTCAGTTGTACTCTGGCCATGAAACAGAAGTTGCACATAAAGTCCACTAATTCTTCCTCCAGGCCTGGTTTTTGATACAGCCTTTACTGAGCTCTATCTAATGTCTAGGAACACTTTATTAGAAGATCTATTAGATTAATCCAAGTTTTGTCTGTAAATAATGGATATTCCCCTGTCTGCCTTCAGACATATTCAAACACTGAAAAGAACTAGCTTTCCAGGTTCTGCAGGGCTAGTCTGATTGGGATCTGAGAGGCCCAATGGCTGAGAGTGCAACATTACAGCAGTTCTGCTGGCTTTATGAAAGAGCAATGCTGCCCTCTTGAGTCTGCTTAGAGGAAACCTAGAAGAAATCAAGAAAAAAAGTAAAAGGGAGCTATAGTTCTTCAGAACAGCACCAAATCACTTACTACCAAAAAATCCTCAAGTTTGCCTTGTTACATTTACACTTTATTCTTCCACTTAATAAAAGTCTTTTGTATTGCTACCACACAATTACAGTACTTTGCTTAGACGTACAGAGACTTGCATCATGATTGGCCATACTTTATTCTGCTGTACTACACCATTTTACCATTAATTCATTGTGCTCTGCTACATGTCATGCTGTCTTCAACATGGTATATCACAGTAAGATAATTTGAGGTGTGAGAATCCTGATTCCACAGCAGCATTCATCAGGGACAGCAGCCACTCTAACTCTCCAAGTAAGGTCTCCTGGCACTTTGTTAATTTGTTTTTACGGCATAGTCGCACAAGAAGCCCTTTCGCTGATTTTGTTCCTGATATGTTTGTCATCCCACAACCTCAACCTTGCTAATGGAAGATCAAAGAAAACAGCTTGTTTCCTTTGCCACTGTCTAGAGTGTAAAGCAGTGCCTCCTGTTATCAGTTCTTTTTCTGTTTGGACTTCATCTACATTTGCATCCTCTGGTCTAGAGTTCTGGTTGTATAAACAGTACAGTGTCTTAATCCATGTACACACAGCTGCTTCATTACTACGTAGACAATAACAGGATCTTGCATGAAGAAACCCAGCTGTGTGCTGCTAGACTTCTCAGTCTCACTCCATTGTGACTGCCCGCATGCACTCCAGATCATCAGCCCAGTGCTCCATTGGCTAAGACGTTAGTGTGAGCTCTGGGCTCGTCTTTTACAAATGACAAATACTTGAAAGCAGTTTACCAAAAACATCTCTTAATGTTGAGTGGAGAATCCAGTGCTGTCAAAGCATAAAAATACGATGCATCTAATTAATTGCCACTGTGACTATGGTGTCCAAAATACTCCCTGCTGTGCATTCATTATTTTTTTGGGTTTTAGCTGGCAGGAAGTGTATCTAAGTATCCTTCTGAAGGCGTACAAAGACTACATGATGCCTTCTTTACCAGTTCATTATTAGTAAGCACACCCGAAATAGTGCGCTGACTACATTCTGGTACAACTGCACAGAAAGCGAAGCCATTAGTGCACATAGCTGATGGTGGAGTAGACATAGCGCACAGGGTCCAGGCCTCAGAGTTAAAGCTCAAGATATTCTGGTGCAACCTGTCTGAGCCACAGTTCGTGTGGCAGCTGGAAAATGTACAGAAGTTTTCAACAATATCAGTGTCACATTCTGAAATGGAGACGTTGCTTGCAGTGGACATTTAATCTTATGTTAATGCTAACCTCTTCTCAGTCCATAGCAATAGTCCCACAGAGAAAAAAAAGGACCCCATCCCTTCTCAGCTTCTCCTACATTCCATTTGCAATCTTCTGAGGCTCTCACTTGGACACTGAATCCCCTCTCCTGTCTGCCAGTGTAAGAAGTACTGTAAAAGGATAGGGACCATTCAACACATCTACTGTAGCTCATTTCAACCAAGAGTCAGAATCAGATTAACTGAACAGCCTATGAGTGACCACAGTCTCCCTCAGTGGCGTAGAGAGGTGACAGAGCTCCTCGTATGATTAGGCTAGGTTCAGATCTCCCTCTGCCCAACACAGAGCTCCTGCCTTAAGGCTGTTTTAATTAAGCTGCAAAATTATTTCTGAGTTGTTTTGGGATTTCTGTAAGACTAGATGACTCAAAGAGGTCACTAGCTAAGGAGTTCTGCTCTGTTTTGTTTTCCAGGACTCAGGGAATGGCATGAAAAGATTACCTATAATCCACACTAGTTCTATTTTTTTAACGAGCTGAACACGTTTTAGCTATGCACATAGGACACCCCTGGATGTGAAAGATGTGATCAACCCCTAGGGAGAACATTAAGTACCTCTCTACATTTCTGCTCTGGTACCCCATTTTATGATTTCCCCTCTCCAAGGGAGCGCAGCTTCCAGGCACCAGTATGAAAAATCTTCTCATGTGTTAACAACTGCAAAGGTTCTTCATTAGAAAACACTCATCCATGGCACCATTAGTTGCATGTGTTTTATTATTATTCATTTAATAATTCTGAGGTCTTTTGATTTTGGTCTTTGCTATTGTTTTCCAACACATCTGGTTCTGATTGCACAGATGCATGGATCAAATGAAACATTTCTGGATAATTGTATAGGAACTAACAAACACACAAAGGACTGTGACAGATGACATGAATGAACAGTTATTACTACATACTTGCGTTGGTGTACAGTATGTAGTTGCAGGGGTTCTGGTGTTTTCAATAATTTCAATTTTAATCAATGTCCACCCATCCATTTTCTAATCACTTCATGCAATTCCAATCCAATGGGGGAGCCTGAGCCTATCACAGCAAGCAATGGGCGCAAGGCAGGATACATCCTGGACAGAACGCAAGTCCATCCCAAGACACACACACACACAAATACGGACACACACTCAAACCACCAGCAATCTTCTAAGAAGCCAATTAACCTATCAATATGTTTTTGGATTTAACCCATGTGAAATGGAAGAACACACAAACTTGAAGCAGATAGCACCCCATGACCAGAAATCCCAGGACCCCACCACTACGAGGCAGCAATGTCAACCACAGCACCGCTATGCAACCATTGATTTCAGTCATCAACTGGAAAATGGCAATGTTGTAAAAGAGAGTCTACATTCCATATACCAATCGGAAAGATGCAAAAAGTGTGGGGCTCCTTAATGAATGAGCACCCCAATACCAATCAATCAGGGTATCCCAGGAAGAAGGAGCCAGTGAAAGTCAACCTCCTGACAAGAAACTCTGGCTGACAGCCCAGATTTTCTGGCAAACAAAGTTAGTTTGATAACGAATGTTTCAGAAAGCACAATGATGTTGTGTAACAGTGGACTATTTATTTCAATTTAAAAACTTTGTTGGGAAGTCCCTTATCTATGGAGTCAAGTGGTTTCACAGTATTTCAATATTTTCTAGCCCTTGGAACATCAAAGTGTGTGGAGGACTCTCAGATCACAAAGAATATGCTCATTCCATTGATTGCAGTAAGTGGGTTGGAGTGGTTTGGAAGAGAACCCATAAGAGCTTAACACACAAAAAAACTTTGTTGCAGCCACATAGTTATTTTTTTTTTGAAAGAGGCCCATCTGCTGTTGTAAAGGTTTGGTGAGTCATGGCCAATTAGTTTAAGTTCAGTGCTCATAGAGTTCCTGGTACTGTAACCGACTTGAAAAGTCAGGCTCTAACTGGAGTGGAGCTCCTTCACAGCAGTCGGGCCTGTTGTTCTTAATCAGAGGCGACACATTTAGCTTCCAGCCCCTCATTTAGCAATGTCTTAGGACATAGGCAGGAGCTTGTTCTGCATGGTAACAAATGTGGAACACATGGTAGTTGCTTCCCAGTACATAATGAGTGATCAAAGGGGCCTGCGGAGCTCCGTCTCTGTTCCAGAAGATGTGGGATGGAAGTGATGGCCCTTTAACACTCACAAGAGTTTTGAACTCTCTCTCTCCCCATTGAAAAAACTGGAGCACTGCTGTCTGCATGCCAGTCGCGTCCACTAATGCTGTGAAGAAGAAAAGGCATGATGTCAGCCATCAGTTCAGTGGTGACCACAGACTAAGAAGGCTGCCCTGTATTATAGGTACCAATATTTATCACCTGCACTGCAGAGGAAAGGGTTATAATCTTTGGGCATCCATCCATCTATCATTCATTCCATGTGCACTTGCACATCATTTCAATGCTCAGTCTGTTTTTTCTGTGCATCACAGAGCTAAATGTGATTCACTACAATGCAAAAATAATTATTTTCTGATTTCTCAGAAATTTGTCCTACATTAAGACAGCTATGTATATATAGAAACTTGCAAAAACACAAACAGTTCAAGTGAACATTGCATTAAATATACTGTAAATACAGTGTAACTTTGCATAACACATCAGCCTAAACATAATCATCTTGCATCACTTTTACAGGAATCCACCAAGTTAAAATGGACCTGAAAATTTACTCCCCCCCCCCCAACAATCACCCTTAGCTTTTATAATTGCAGTTACCTCTTCATCTTTACAGGTAACCACTTATTGTGCTTGCCTATAAACCAATACTCATTTTTTCCCGTCTCATGCATTAAAAGATAGTGCTGATATACTTATTCAGAGTTGGAGCTGAAATTCCTCGGACCCCTGTCATCACTCTGTTGTCCTGAGCTCCCAGAAGGCCGTGGGCTGACTGGTCGGCAGGCTGCGGTCTGGGTTGCTACGATGAGGCCTGGACCGCTGGGGCTGGGAGATATGGGGGCGGGTGGCAGAGGTCTGGTAGACCAATAACGCCATGGAAATGGGCAGTGAGACAGCTCTCTGTGGGGCTCTGCTTCCCGTTCGCCCCCTGATGGCTTTACAAGGTGCTGAACTGCGCCGCCCCCAACGCCTACCCCCCCACCCAAAAGGGTAATCCCATCCGCAAACGCAGCGAGACCCCAGGATAACCCTGCTGAAGCTCTACGACACACATTTGGTTCATTTTGGTATGCATTCTGCTCACATCCTTCTTAGGGGTAGTTTTTATCACTAAACTATCCTAATCTTTTTCGTAGTGTCCGAAAACACAATTAGGAGAAGTACCACAACTACAGGAATGCAACTCTTGTTTGTAAAAACTATAGTAAAGTGCTATCTTTTTTGAAAATCCCAAACCTTCCTTTGACAAATACTTTTCTATTAATTAGTCCAACCAACAGCAAACATAACAACAAAACAATAACAACATAATAACAAAGAATAATCAATCTTTTCTTAATTTTAAATTAAGTTAATTTAAATTTAAATTCAGCAAAAGACCCATTGTCTTCTATGGACTAATGTCACCTGTGCTACTGTGAAGCTGTTAAAGACAGCATTCACCTACATTCACTGTCCTCCAGCCAAAGAGATACAGCAACAGGAGATCACACTCTAACCTCAACCCCTGAGCTCACCTCTGCACATTTTTTTCTCACAGACCCTCCTTCACCCCTTGTTCACCAATGCACCACAGCTCATTCCCTGAAGAGATGGCAGAGGAGGGGGGAGGGTGTTGTGTGTGGGGGGGTGGAAGGTCCTGTTGTCTTCGGTAACACTGAGATTTTTCATCTCCCTACAAATCATTATCTCCCTGTTGCATTAATTAGAATTTGACCAAACTAGAGAATTAGATATACTCATACTTATGCAAAAACATTTTGCATTGTTTTACTCTTTAAAATAAAGAGTGGTGGAGTGGTGGCTAAGGATTTGCACCTGTGGCTGGAAGGTTTCCAGTTCAAATCCCATGGCTGGCAGAGGAATCCTACTCTGTTGGACCCCTGAGCAAGGTCCTTAACCCCAGCTGCTCCAGGGGTGCTGTATAAATTGCTAACCCTTTGCGCTGACCCCAAGCTTCTCTATCCCTGCCTGTGTGTCTCATGGAGAGCAAGCTGGGGTATGTGAAAAGACACATTCCCAATGCAAGAAATTGTATAGGGCTAATAAAGTGATCTTATCTAAATATTTGTATGGAGTTTTTAACAGAAAGAATGACAGGTATCCTTCACTTCTGCTACACCAACTCACAATTCCTCATGCTCACTACCTCAAAAATTATAAATGCCACAATTAGCCCCTTTTTCATGTTCATATTTGGCTTTCTGCACACCTCCGCCACCCAGTCTCCACCTTTACAACTGCCCCTTCGTTATCCCTTCTCTCTCTATGAAGGGGTCTTACCTTCTTTGTCCTACAGCCAGGAGGGTGACCCTCACATAAGTGAGTTAAGTCAAAGTTTCTTATCCTGAAATCGTCAATAAATGTTTCTTATTGCATTTTCTTACTCATGAACCTTCTTTATGCAGAAACACAGTTCTATTGAAATGTAAGTTATTGTACTTTGTTTTTGTCATAGCACAAGCAGTAGCTTTTTAGGTGATATAGAGAGAAGCTACTGCAACACTTCACACTGACAACTGAATAGTTTACTTCAAATTGTTGTGATCACACTTCTGATGACTCTAATCAATGTGCATTAAAGATTGTGGAATCTTAGTCTTATATTCTTCCTCAAACAAACTAACTTAATAACTAATAATAACTTTATTAGTCATGACAACTGTTTTAATAACGGAAAACACAAGTGTAGGCTAAGAGTAAATAGTTGATGATCATTTCATACTTATATTTTAACTCTTGAATGAGCCAAAGATGTCTACAACATTTGCACAGTTGTGCAAGCTTAATTAATTCAGCTTTTCTACAGGCAGTCAAATGCCATAGTATATAATAAAGAGAACAGAAGAACAGATTTACTGATTATATAATTTTCACATGCGATGTGGAAACAGTTGGAGAGACTTGGGGCACTCACGTCTTTAAGTGGGCTTTTCCAGAGACAAGGCTCTTCCAAAGCGTGTGTGACAGGAGAGCGCACGGGGGCAAGGATCATGGAGCTGAATGAATAAATGAATGAGCCCAGATTCCCAGCATCCCTCAGTGCTCGAGCTGAGCAAGGAGGCACTCTGAAGTCACAGCCATCTGCTTCCTTCCTTGAGGAAGCCTGCCAATGCACTCCTGGTGGACTGATGAGCAAACCATGCCACACAGTGCACAGGAAAGAGGACCTTAGTGAAATAGCAGACTCTTCCACAGTGGGCCTCCTTTTGCAGATCTTGAGTGGGGTTCTAAATTATAATGCCATATCATTGGCATGTCTCCATACTTAGAAAACAGCTGAATCAGGGAAGAAATGCTATTCAAAGGAAATACTGACCTAAGAGTGTAGACTCTGAGAGACCATCTCTGCTTTCATATTGTTGTCGAAGGCTGAAATCTAGGTAGAGTCTTGTCTTGAATGAGAGATTTGTCCACACACTATAATTCATACCTTCTTATGTTCTCCACACATTTTCACATAACTAAAAAACTCACATTAATTCAAAAGTGGGGACTTGTATAGTTAATTTAACCAGGTTTAGAAAGTCAGACTGTTTAGAGCAAATTAAATGAGGAAAATCTATTTTATTGTACCCTAATGAAGCATTCTTCTAACTCAGGATACTCCTGAAATTGTATATTGTTGCCTAATACTGTCATGTAGTCACTGACAAATTATGTAGCCAAGGAAAACCTGAGGCTGGAGTGGGTCAGAGGTCTATAGTGGTTGCGGACAGACTTGTGCTAATTGGGAAGAATTCACTTCCCTAACCATACCTGGGTCTGCCTGGGTTTTATCTAGCTCACCCAGTTCGCTCTAAGATTCCCTAAAGCATACTGGTTAAAATACTGGGGTCTCTACGTTGAGCTTGTATGATAGACTGGCATCCCTTCCGGGGCGTAGTTTGCCACCCAGTGTGCTTCCAGAGTAAATGCTAGCAGTCATATCACTCTGCAACACACAACTGGCAACCCCCTGAAACTAAGTTGGTGTGAGCCTGGTCAGTACCTGGATAGGAGACCTCCTTGGAAAAACTAAGGTTGCTGCTGGAAGAAGTGTTAGTGGGGCCAGCAGGGGGTGCTCACCCTGTGGTCTATGTGGGTCCTAATGCCCCAGTATAGTGACGGGGACACTAAACTGCCAACAGGCACCGTCCTTCAGATGAGATGTGAAAAGGTTTTGACTCTCTGTGGTCATTAAAAATCCCAGGGTGTTTCTTGAAAAGAGTAGGGGTGTAACCCCGATGTCCTGGCCAAATTTCCCATTGGCCCTTACCAATCATGGCATCCTAATATAATTTCTTTCTATAAATTGGTTTCATTACTCTGCTCTCCTCCCCACTGATAGCTGATGTGTGGTGAGCGTTCTGGAGTACTATGGCTGCCGTTGCTTCATCCAGGAGGATGCTGCACATTGGTGGTGATGGAGGGGAGTCCCCATTACCTGTAAAGCGCTTTGAGTAGAGTATCCAGAAAAGCGCTATATAAGTGTAACAATTATTATAAATTATTATTATAAAAATCATGCCAGTGAACCAACTCAAAGAATTTAACTAAAAGTAAAACTCTTTAGTTCTCCATTCAGACACTGAAAGGAAAAACGGAATAGTTTAAAATAACATTGAAATAGAAACTATACGATTTCTTGAAACACTAAAACACTAGTCTCTGCATCCTGCCGTAGTGACTAGCCATACCATACCTCTTCTTTTCACTTGTGTGGGTCTGCACCTGAAGTGATCCAAAGTTGTGTCATGTTTGAGAGCACACTGAAGCCACCTACAACAGAGATCTAAGAGCTGCTAAGGGCATATCAGGCCTCCAAGTCTCAATGGCAGGAAGTCCCTCTAATGCTAGCTGAAATCAAAGTGTATACAAGCACAGCTAACACTGATTGTATCCTGAAGGCACGGCTCTGGCATATAGCCAATTGACCCAGTTTCTCAGCCAGCTGTCTTTAAAACACCTTCTATGAAGAACAGAGCTGCTCCCCAGCATTCTGTAACAGCTTGAACCTCATGTCCAAGTCAGTGCAACAAACTCCCTACTCATGGGGTGAACAAGCAGGTCAAGCAGGCCATGTGCTAGGTGGATTCTGATGGCTGTGGTTTGACACACCGTACACAACTTTGAAGTCAGATTTCTACTGTCAGTGAGAGCAGCGTCTTGGCACAGTGGTTAGCTTTGCTGCTTTGCTACTCTAGGGCTCCTGATTTAATTCCACACCTGGGGTGCTGTCTGCGTGGTGTTTGTATGTTCTCCTTGCGTTTGTGTGGGTTTTCTCGGGATGTTTCCTCCCACAGTCCAAAAACTACCCACACTGGTAGGTTAATTGGCTTCTGGAACAATTGGCCTTGTTATGAGTGTTATCTGTCTGTTTGTGTTCCCTGTGATCGATTGGTGTCCCATCCAGACTAACACCCTTTGCTCGCCGAGAATCTAAAATTGCAGAGCAATAATTTCTGCCACTACAGGCAGAAATATTGGTGGGTGACAAGCACGAAGATCATGGGCAAGGATGTAGGATACTCAACGTGTGTACTCTCAATGAACTCCAGGTCTGAGCCTGTGCCTTGTTGTCTAGGTGGGCGCCACCCGGCTAACTGGGACAGCAGTGATACAGCGCAGAAACGTGAGAAGGAGAGAAATGGTGTAAAGACAGAAGACGAAAACAGAATATCTCACATTATGCTAATGACTTTATCACAGCCTTTTGTTTGTTGTTTTTTTCAGGTTGTAATAACAAGAAACTGCGAGTGCCTGCTGGCACACGTCTCTCTGTCCCTCTCCTGTGAGCTCTATTCTCCTCTGTCAGCTGCTCTGTGGTTTTGGCTGACTGACATTTCCTTTGCGTCTCTTGCAAGCAAAATGCCTGTGCTTTCATTTGGCACCAAATAATCTGGAATTTTCTTTTTGCTTTACTCTGGAAAATAACAGAGCCAGAGACTGTGGCACCCACAATTCTCGAAAGTGTTTAGCTCTGCAGTCAGTATTTATTAAAACAACCGGTGTTTGTTGTCTCTTGCAACTTTTTTCTCTACCTTGGTTCCACAAAGTCAAATACAAAAATCTATACCCACTTTCGAAAAGTTTTGATCATAAATATGCTTTCAAAAGGGCGAAGGTCCTGAGATTGAAAAATAACACCTCTTTCTGATAACTCTGTAAATGTGACATTTGAGGGACCCCAGAAAAGAAGCTTGAACTTCTTTTAAAGATGCAGTTAGATTTCATAAGATCAAAGGCTGCTCAACCTTTTATTATAGCAGAAGCTGACTTCTTCCAGATGCCAAAAGGACATCTTTAGTGACAGAAGCAGCGGATTGAACTTCATCTCTGTGCCAGCTGTCCTTGTGTGCACCAGGAGCGGACATTAGAGACTGCCCTATGATCTTCCCTGACAGACCTGCTACTGCCATTTTGCCAAATTCAACCAGCGCTAACAGAACATGTTAGGTGTAGCTCTACTTCAAATCAAGTAACCTATCAGTATGAAATCTCTTCTCATCAATGGGAACAGCAAAGTCCTGCAGAGCATATTTTGACCCAGAACTAATACCCAAGGACTTATTTATTTGTTCATATTTGTTCTACTGTTGGCTGTCTTTGCCTTTGCTGATAATTTAGGTCTGGAAGTAGGATTAGCAGAACTGGACTGCTATGGGAGGTGCAGGTGGGTTGAGCTCCTTCCGTCTGGGCGTGTTTACAGCGGAGTGGGTTCTGAAGACACGTGGCACAACTTCCCTGCCTGAGCCTGAGAAGGGCCTTACAGATTGTTCTGGTTACAGCCTGTTAACATTTAAATCACTCAGCATCAAACCACATCCCAGTAATGCTTGTCTCTAGCAAGAACATGCTGTAAAGAAAAAACATTTCCTCTGCTTGGCTCATGGAGATGTCTCCAGTCGCCTGTGTCATTAGAGAACAACATAAATAAAATGTTTAAATAAAAACAAAATAAAACTGCATGAAGAAAAATGTCCAGGTTCATCATTGTCGGTGTGTGCTTTTTATTATGCAGCTGGAGAAACTATTGCCTCTTCTTTAGTCATCCAGGTGTGACACATGCCAGTAGACAAGGGTATTTGATTTGCAATGGTCATGAGCTCAAGGCTGAGGGTTCAATGTTTTTGTGCACTTATTTAACTCAGTATAGAAAATGTTAAATTGGCTGGATACATTAAATGTAAAGAAAATGAGTGATGGTCTGGATATTGAATGTGACAGTTAAGAAGAGAAGATGAAGTTCAATTTCAGAACACACAGTTTTTTAATAGCTTTGCTGATCTACTTCTACAAGAACACATCTAACAATTTGCTCTTCTTATCATCCTCAGTGTACAGATTGGATTCTTAAAAACTGTAGATACGTCATAAACTGAAAACAGATACTGCTCCCTCCAAATTCTGAGAGCATACTCAGAGAAAACACTTCTTTGCATTTTAAAATAGCAAGCTTATTTCTTTTTTTTTTTTAAAAAAAGGCCATTTGTAAGTTTTGAATGAGTGCAGTCAAATTCCATTCTATGAACTCTACTTTTTTTGGCAGCACACCAGACTGTTCTTAGAGAGCTTATCTGATTTTGGGTGTTGTGCACTCAAACTGCTTTAGCAGAAGGTTTAATGGTTCCAGTTTGCAGCCAGGTCAGCTGACTATCCTCCTCATACAGTGAGTTACAGACACACAGGTCTCACCTGGACAACCTTAGCACAGTCAAATCATGGCACAGAACTGGATCTCTTCACTGGAGAGCCTGAAGCCAGATGTAGGCAGAAGCAAATATGGGGCTGTACAAGCCCTGTTCAGAGAGGAGTCTTGAGCACTCCCCTAGCCTCCTCCTTCCTTGTTACCCCATTACTCTTAAGTCAGGCTGATATCTGTGCCACAAACACTGCGTCATCCTGCCTCTCCCTTACGTCAAAGCATCACCCCAGCACTCAGGGGTGATTTAGGGAGCTGTCACGAGGAAGCCGCTGCCTTCACAATTTACAAAGTTCAGAGAACATGCTTGGCAAGCAGCTCCTTGTCTGCCTTAAGAGTTGAGAAAAATCCGAAACCTTTGTTTCACACATGCCTCAGGGCTGAGGTAAGAGAGCTCAGAAATGGTTTATAGAGAGCTACAGGCCTGTTTATAAGGTCTGTCACAATGGCCCGACAGACCTCAGAGAGTGAGCCTGTCAGCCAAACTCTAGATCAATAGGGATTAATATTATCCCCAGGCTCACACAAGACAGAGGTATCTAGGTGGAAGACTGGCTTGTGTCTCTGGATTGTATTTGACTATGGTTTACCATAAGGGTTACAATGTAAAGATTTAAATCACACCAAAGGCCACATTCTGCTGCAATATTGATGGAAATATTTGATGGAAATAACAAAACCTGATGGCCTCTGGGTCTCTCTTTACCCATTTCCTGCATTTTGTGACTTTACCAGGACACTGTAGAAAAAGAAAAATGATTAACACCTCCTGGAATTTATCTGCTTTCTGCTTACAGTACAACATTTCTAATGTCATATACTTCTTCCAAATGCTTAGAGAATAGTAAGAATAAACCATGTGAAGATGTGAAGGATAAATCAAGGGGCTAAACATGAAGTATAAGGATCAACTCAGTTGTAAGGGTTTGGGGGAATCCTCCTTCAAATTCCACATGAGTATCACTATTTGTAGACTTCAATGGTTTGATCAGTGTTTTCAGGGAGCTGTCTGTTGGGCAAACTACGTTGTCACACTCCCATCTAGTGTTTCCCCATTTCATAACATATTACATTGATCAGACCCCTGGGAAACATCCAGGAAATGAGGCTGGATTTCCCTTCCTGACCAAACTTTACAGCTGTGATGCAAATCCGCTTGGTGAGTGCCCTTGCCAGGCTGCACTTCCTGTCTTCCGGCACTGCTTCCCCTCACGGAGAGTCAGTAGTATTCCAGTAAGATGCTGGCTGGCTGGTGTATGCCAGAAACACCAGCACAGGGCAGCCAGAAAAGACTCCATGTGACAACGGCAGCATCTGAAACTCATTTCATGGCCATTAAGTCCCTGGGCGGCTTGCTCCAGCAGCCATCCGGTGAAGAAAAGAGCAGCCTGGGAGACAGCGAGGAGGAGAAACAATGGCAGAGAACAGGAAAGGAGCCACAGTACATTTCTGATTATTATCAAAAACTATGACAATAATGTAAGAAATAAATGAACTGGTGGAAGCCATTATCTTCTTAATTAAAGGGGTCAGATTGTTCAGGTTAATGCAAACAAGAATTCCAGTAGTTTTTTTGTAAAGACGTCTTTGTCACCTATTCACAATGGCAGTCTGGCTTCTTTCTACTAATTTGAAAGCCTACCCTTTGAGCAGACAGAAACCCTTAAAAAGACTCAAATACAGCCAGGGCACATTTGCAGCATTGTTTAAGTGCAAACTTAAATTCAGGGTCTGTACCGTAATTTAACATTTCCTGCGGTTTTGGGGGTTTGTGGTAGAGTCTACCCTATCTCTTAAAAAAAACTGTGAAATAAATACCAGTAGTTAATAAATTGATTTAATTCTTCCTTAACCATAATTATAGATTATAATACTTCTTGTCAAACAATTATTTTTTTTGCTTTGATACAACACTGTACCACGTGAGAAACTCTATCCAAAGCACACACACGCAAATACTACCTTCTGTTACACAACTCTGTAACTATACAATGAAACAACGAATGGAGCAACCATGAGGGTAATAGATGGACTCTCAGGAAGTAGGATGTAGGTTCTGAGGGAAAAAGCCTAACTAATACTCAATTAGATACAGTATATTGGTCCAAAACTCAATGCAAAATTCAATCACATGGGCTGCAGAGTCACAAATGGTAGGCCCTTAGGTTTGTCTCCTTGAAAAAAGGAGGTGCAAAATCTTCACAATTTTAATAGACATATAGGCCAAAGCAGAGCTAGGATTTGAACTAGCATCCTCATACTGGCCTTACCCCTTATCTTAACCACTGCTGTCCCCCCATCTGTTTCTGCCTGCTTTTTTTAAAGCACAAATCAAACTTTCTTGTTAATCACCAATTATTGGTGCTGATTTCAGACACTTTCAATTTTTTCTGTTATATCTCAGTTTTGGTTCCTAAGTGCATCTCATTGGGAGTTGAGAAACTCTCAAACCCTAATTGTTAACCAGCCTGTTTACAGTAAATTGTAGAGAGGATATACAGGGACCATCTGCGGCTTTGTAGCCTGCAAATACAGTAGCCTAGCTTGTAATAGCTCCAGGTCAGTCTTCAGCTGATACACAGATCACACAACATTGATCTTTGAGAATGAGTGGCGCCCTCCATACCAATTGGACTAAGCAACTGTTTAATAACAACATAAGAATAGTTTCAAATCAGAAGAGGCCTCCTGTTCTGTTTTTAATGTACTTCCAGGTAGTTAATAGTTAATTCATCCACCTATTTCTTCAAAGAAACCAGAGTATCGGCTTCAAAAACATCAACGGGGAAGCTTGTTCCAGACTCCCATCACCCTTTGAGAAAAAGTGTGCCTCCTGTTCTCCGTTTTAAATGATACTTCCAAGAAGCTCCCACTTGTTTCCTCTAGTTCATGTTTCACTGTTCATGATGAAGAAGCTGACGGTGTAGTCTGTGTCAGTGCCTCTGTGGTTTTGAAAACTTGGATCAGGACCTTTTCTTCCTCCACTTTTGAAAGGCAAATCTGAAATGGCAGTAAGTTGTACTTCTCTTTGAGATTTATAAAATATACGAGAAACAGGCCTTATTCTGAATGTGCGCCAGTAAACACAAACCCGGAACTGTAGCATCAGAATTGTACAGCATCTGGCTATGAAAAACTAAATATACTGTACCAAACAAAGAATTATGGTTGTAGACAGAATGACTAATTGCCAGACAGAAGAAATAAAAAATATCAGTAGGTATGGAGAACAAGAGGGAAATGTTACATTCACATGGGTTTGAGAATTGTGTTGTACTAATTGGATTGTAACTTAACTACTACTGTTTTTTTTTAAAGGTATTAATTCACAAAGCCTGGATTTTGGTGGATTTTGGAACAAATACTGTTCTTAAACAGAAATACTGTTCAGCCAGCAGCCGTATCACTCTGCAACTCACAACTGGCAACCCACTGAAGCAAAGCAGGTGTGAGACCTCCTGGGAAAAACTAAGGTTGCTGCTAGAAGAGGTGATAGTGGGGCCAGCAGGGGGCACTCACCCTGCGGTCTGTGTGGGTCCTAAAGCCCCAGTATAGTGATGGGGACACTATACTGTAAACAGGTGCCTTCCTTCAGATGAGACGTAAAACTGAGGTCTTGACTCTCTGTGGTCATTAAAAAAAAACCCAGGGTGTTTCTTGACAAGAGTAGGGGTGTAACACCGATGTCCTGGCCAAATTTCCCATTGGCCCTTACCAATCATGGCATCCTAATATAATTTCTTTCTATAAATTGGCTTCATTACTCTGCTCTCCTCCCCACTGATAGCTGCTGTGTGGTGAGCGTTCTGGCGCACTATGGCTGCCGTCGCATCATCCAGGTGGGGCTGCACATTGGTGGTGGTGGAGGGGACTCCCCATTACCTAAAAGCGCTTTGAGTGGAGTGTCCAGAAAAGTGCTATATAAGTGTAAACAATTATTATTATTAAATCAAGCACAATACCATTGTCAACATTGCTTGCTCTTTCATGCTGGATATGTTTTACATAATGAATAACCTATGAGGGTTTTAAATTTAAAATGTAATATTTCTATGTGCCTAGTTACAAGAATGTAACATCAGATTATATATATATGTGTTGTTTTTCTCTGCTTGGTATTGTTTGTAGGTCAGATAGTCACTTGCAGCTTCAAATACTTATAACTAGTGGAAAGCCTGATCTTTATAGAGGTGGCTTTATATCATGTTGTTATTTCACAGAGAATAAGAACCATCTGGTGTTTTGGCTGAAAGGCAAAAAAAAAACTCAAGCCCCGGTTTAAGATATTCAAACTGAATAATGATTGCAGTGACTCTGATAGGCGTCAACCTAAATAATGTATCTCATAGAGCACATTAAAATGCATCATGACACAAAGCACTACGATGAAAGATGTGGTAGAATCCTCCAGGACACAAGCAAAACCTTACAAATCAAAAACTCAACCACCAAATACCATGCAACCCTTCTTCTGCAAGAATATGACACTCAGCCCAATTATCCAATCACCTACAGTAATTCACTTTTAGTGTGTTTATTTACAAGTATACAAAATGGGCCAATATTGGCCTTTGCTGGCAAGTTGGTTGAAATAATTTCCTTATATAGTTTCCTTACATTTACATTGATAACTGTACAAGGGGCACAGTCCCTCCGCTCTGTGTACTCCCATCACATTCCTGTTTCACTGTTTTGTTTTTCCTGCCCTTTTATGCCATATTTGTATTAACTTTCTGTATTAGTGCACTTTTTAAATACTGTAAGTAAAAGCACATATACCGGGGTGGAGCAGTGCCTCTGTGGCTAAGGATCTGTGCCTGTGGCTAGAAGGTTGCCGGTTCAAATCCTGCAGCCAGCAAAGGAATCCTACTCTGTTGGGCTCCTGAGCAAGGCCCTTAATCCTAACTGCTCTAGGGGCGCTGTTCAATGGCAGACCCTGTGCTCTGACCCCAGGCTCTCTGTGTGTCTCATGGAGAGCAAGCTGGGGTATGCAAAAAGATAACTCCTAATGCAAGAAATTGTAAAGGGTTAATAAAGTGATGATGTTATTATTATTAAATGGAATTTAGCCAGGACACCAGTGTTAACACTCCTACTCTTATGAGCATTGTCATAAGGTTTTTAATGACCAAGCATTCAGGATGTCTCTCATTCAAAGATTTGCACCTCTTAGAGCACAAGATCTCTAGTCACCAAACTGGGGTATTGTTCGGGTAAATATTTTACTGTGGGGAGGAGCGCCACCTACTGGTCCACCAACAACAATTACAGCTCAACCTGGTTTTCCTTAGAGGTCTCCCATCCCAGGACTGACCAGATCCAGTCTTGTTTAGTTTCTGAAATCTAATCAGATCAAGCTGCAAGATTGTTGCATCACATTTTCCTTGTCTAATCAGTTGTGGTTGTCCTTTCTGTTAGTGTTATCCTGGTTCCTGTGAGCTTGCCAAGAGGTGCTAGACATTCTGCTGCACTGGCCCCATATTGCTGTGGGGAAAACACTGAATATGAAAAAGATAAAATTATTACAAAAGTCACAGTTTTCAGTTATTGTTTTCTTTGAAGCAAAAACAGCTTATTTCAACCAACTGTCAAGTATCAAGGCACAACATTCAAGTGCGTCAGCAGATACCGTAACCCCCGAGGTGTTGATTAGAAATCCTCGGAAAAACTTGGAGTTGGAAACTGAGAAGGCCAAGGAAATACACATGTAAACATCCTGTGCTTTTTCAGACACATTGCATAAGCACAATACCCACAGCACTCTGTCAGAATATTAAATGCATCTTGTGGTATATAGTATATATTAGGATAATAATAAATAATAAAAAAGTCAGATCCCTCAGGCTCTTTAAACAGGGCGTTATTAAAATTCAGTGGATCTATTCTTGCATCATTCTTGGGAGTTTTTCTCTGCACCGCTGCAGCTCCTGATTAGCACATAGTGTCACTTGTTTCTTTTAACCCTAATTACATTGGCTCTCTGGGAAAGAAGAGCCTTCTGGGATGGATGACAGCTACATTAAGCTGTCTGGCTGTTAGAACCCCATCACTGGCACTAGGCTCTTAACCACAAACTAGCGCTCATACACACCTCTTTCTCAGTAAGTAACGTCAAAGCAGATGCAGAGACTGGGGTGTGACATAATCACAAATATGTACAGTACCTGTCAGACTCTCAGGTCAGTAGGGCCATCTTTTTTTCTGGACAGAGGACGTGCTACTTTCCTGTCTAGTGATTAATTAGCCCTTGTTACATAAAGTTTTGGAAGGAACCAGCACTCTGAGCTTTTCGACAATCCCTGTGCTTAAATGGGGTTTCAAGATTATTTATTTCCACTGCAAACTTGAAACAGAAGAAAAAGGGTTTTAGGCTCACATTTCTTATGAGTGTACAAATGCCTGTCCCCCTAAGCACTAAATGTATGCAGCTGAAAACCAAGTCTCAGCTCTATAACCTACCTGATTCTCTGCTGGAATGAGTTCACTGATGAAGATGGACAACACAGCGCTCTGGACACTAAGAGACTTAGGACCTGCTTTCAGTTGGCTGTGAACTCCAGAACACTGGCTTCCCACAATGCACTGGGAGGGGTTGGGATTTCCACGTCCTGGCACTGTGTCTAGGAGTGGGCGTGCAGTAGGAGGCAGCGTCAGCTTCACCTTGGCAGTTTCCCTTACGAGCAAGGAAGTCTGGCCAGGAGTGGACTGATGACACAGCCAGAGATGGAAGCGGGTGGGAGAGGTCATTTCCTTCAAATGTCTTTCTAATTAAAGTACCAGATGTGAGAAACTTCCTATTTGGCACTCACCGAGTACTCGCTATTTTGCATGACAGCTTCATTTCAAAAACCATGCAAGCTGTGGTCTTCCTTCAGAGAAGCAGACGGATGTGGTGCAATTATATGTCATCTATATGTCACCCCCAATACAGAGATTTTACAGCTTCAGTCACAGAAATTCTGCAACTCGGGCGTGGTAACTCACGTCAATTGATGTTCAACTAACTGCATTAAAGCAATACTTGGCTCATATGAGATAATAACCTTGTCAAAAGCTTTCCTTCCAGGAAGCTCAAGGAGAGTGGAAGGTAAAGTGAGCTATTTGGCATAGATTGAATCAGTTCTTCCTTCCTGCAGTTTTATTGGCTCCTTCTAGTTTCTACAGTTCACTTTCATCCTCAAGGCACATCTGCCTCTGAGGTGCTTCGGCTGTAAAGGCAGTCTTACCTTTCACACAGTTCCCAGAATTGATAAGAATCCTTAAAAACTCAACAGCTTATCACTCAAGGCTCCAACATGCTCCAGGAGTAAAGCTAATACAGCCTTTAACTGGTAATATTAAGTGGTGAAAGGATGGGTTGTGCAACAGCCTTTTAGGTGTGCCATAATTGTATCTTTCAAACTGAAGAGTTCAACAACAGACACACATTCATATTTGTAAGGTTAAAACTAATGGCCTTTTATTTATAGTGCACAGAACAAAAAAAAAACACAAACCAAAACAATCAAAATACTTCTTCTGTCCCTTTCTAATATACAGTACCAGGCAGCTAAGGTGTTGACAAGTAGGAACATTTTGCTGTACAAATGTATGTACATATTGCTGTCACCAGATCTGCATTTACAAGAGCTGTCTCTAAATTGCTTGCCCATTTTAAAGTCAACTAGTTTAACCTGGTAAAAGCACATATAACACAGTGAAGTAACAGTATAATCACAATGAAAAAGTAAAAAAAAAAAGGAAAAAGCCAACGTATGCTCCAGCAATGGAAAACGTGTGAAAATACTGCGTTTGCCTACCACAAGAAACAAGTCTTATAAGAGCGTGACAAGAAGAGACTCCTTAAATACATCACTCTTCTCCAGGAGCATTAAGAGAAAAAAGAATAGAAGGTGAAGCAGAAGGCTATTATTTTTTTCCACTATGTTTGAGGTTTATGTTCTTTATTGGAGGCACCTAACTCCAGGTCTTGGTGTTCAAATTAGGCTTGTGTATGTCTTTTTGTTATCAACAGATTACTATTATTATTATTAGCAGATTGCGTTTTTCAAATCAGTGAGGTAAAGGTACTTTGTCTGGTTAAACACTAATTGGATCAATTAAATTCATTTCCCATGTTGAGAGCTGTTAGTAACATAAGTATAAAAAACCTGGTGAGTTCCAGAACTTACAAACCTTGATTGGGATCTCATGCTCTATAGCTATAGTATTGATACTGCAATTTTAGATTATCCTCTACGTAGAAAGTTCTGTATCCCATTGCTTTTGCTGTGATAGGAACTGTTGAGATACACTTGCTTATTGCACAATGCTCAAAAGGCCAGCCAAGCTTTCAAGCTGCTTTTCATTCACGCTAAACATAAACAGTGCAGACAGGAACTGCACACTCTGACAGATAGATGCATGCTGGTGACCGGACATGGGCTAACAAGACGGAGAAATGCAGAGCTTTGAATGGCATGCCAATTAATCCCTGATCAAAGAGCTTCATGTCCACTGGGTCTTTCTATCTGAAACAATAAACACACACTATTGTGATGGAAAACATTTTTGTAAGGGCAGAGTCCAAAGACAGTGCTAAATGGGAGACTGACTAGAACATTTGCTCAGAGAAACTGCACAAAACAGGGCCTTACAATCAAAGCTTTTAAGGGCTGCAATCACAAGTCTTTCTACCCCAGAATGGGTTTCTCCTTTGTGTGCTGCAAAACATAAACATAAATTACCAGTTAGTTCTTAATATGTGTGATAAAGGAACACAACAGAAATATAACTAAGATCCTACAGACCACTTGCTATGATAATGGTGGTAAAAAAAAAAGACAATGCAATTGTCTTTGTCATAAGAGTACTTTCCTTTAAATGTATTAGAACAAAAGAAAGAAACTGCACACTATGGTACAGTACATAGTGTGTATATCACTATGGAACACGAAGAAATCCAATCAATTTTTTTACTGTGCACAGCCTTAATACTAAAGGTCACCTAAGGGTAATCATGCAATCATATCTCAGTCGCTTGGCTGTAATGTCATTTTAAGAGTATACAGTAGATGCATAAAAGGTCATGGAAATATTATGTGATGAAGCATTAGCCATTAAAGCCTTGATTGGGTATGATTAGATGATACACTTAGTGGCCAAAAATGGGCAGTTTTATATTCTGTTTTTGTTCAGATGGCCCCATTGTTCGCCCAAGTCCTATATCAAAGACGTTTCTATGAAGATGATCTGTTTGTCAAAACAACGAAAAGCAGAGCAATAGTCCATGTGTGAGCCTACAGCTCTTAATAAATCTGTCTCAGAAGCACAACACACTGATACTGCGGAACACTTTCAAAGGCTGTAACCAGACGTGTTTAAACATCTGAAATGTGTTTTAAGCAAAGTAATAATGTACAGATGCCTGTAAGTGTGCCTCAAGCACGTATCTCTCAGTATCACCTGCCTATTCTATATATCACAAATATATAGAAGTGTTGTGAAAATTTATGACCTTCCCAAATTAAATTGAGAGTGAAATAATGAAAAATAATAATATAATATATCTGCAAATTCCTTGCTTTTTGTGAGTTTTGAATGCAATATAGAAGGCTGGTACCAAATATTAATGGATAAGATCATATAAGGAGTGGGATAAAACTGCCATCTGCTGTGTGACTGTACTGTATATCACATGACAGTATTCACGTATCAGCAGTTTAGTATTTTGTTAATTCAGACTTTGACAGATGTGAAAGAGGGTGTTGAAATAGGGAGCCTCAAGAAAACACAAAGGAATAAGCCCACTTTCTTGGCGGATTTGTGATAGAGTGCAGAGGTGGAATTTACTCGATGCGTTTATTTCATAAAGCAGATGAGTATGGGATATTGGCTTTGTTCTCGTTTCGTGATCGAATTAGTCTTGAGTACAAGTTAAGTGGAGCTGAAACCACTGGTTAAATATAATTCCTCATTAACCATAGATCTGGCATCTCAGGCATCTTGTACCGTACTGAGACAGATGAGATCAGGCTCCTTCAGCCTGGCCTTATAACTCCTCACTGACAGTCCCCGATTGCTCTTCTCTGGATTTTCTCTAATGCTTCCTGATCCGTTTTTTAAAGTGACAGTCAGATGTGTACAGTATGTAGTGTTCCAGATGTGGTCTAACTAATAAAATGGACAAACTGTATCTCATGTTAACCACTCTTTTCTTGTATCCTACACTATTTGATTTGTAAGCAAGTATTCAGTTTGCCATTTATGTTGCCTCTATGCATTGTCTAGGGATGCTGAGAGTGATGAATATGCTCCATCTCCTAGGTCATTGTCCCACTATGCCATTTCTTATTCTGATGGTATAATTGTACTGCTGTACAAAAGTCTTACACAATTTGCACACAATAATAAATAAAAACACATGCCAGTTGTGAGCATCAGCAATTTACTAAAAGCCTAGAAAACTAGTGTTTTCTGCTCTTATAACAACTTGGTTAATACAGTGTAGAAAAGAAGAAACCACATTTGTCCTTTAGCCATTGTTAATTCATACTGTATTGATTAGAATCACAGAAACCTTGAACACAAGCACTCAAGAGTTAAGTTAAACTATACATAAGATGCTAATATAAAGCGAAGTGGTAGCTAATCCATCACTTTTACCAATCCAATCTAACTGACTCAATATCTGGTGGTACCGATCATTAACATAATCTCTTCTTTTTAACACCTCCGTTCATATTAAAGACTACTTTTGTGCCAAAAACAAAAACAAAACTGTATAATAGACAACAGAGAGTACAGATAAAGGTTAAACATTACTGTGGGGGTGAAATTCATGGAAGAAAACAGACCATCACCCTCTGAAGTGTCTTCCTACAGTATAGTTAGTGAAGTAGTCAAGTTTGCAGAGGATATAAAAACAGGATTAGCTAACACTGTAGGAGCTGCCAAGGGAATTCAAAATGATTTAGATAGAAACTGAGACTGGACAAACACTTGGCAGATGACGTATCATATAGACAAGTGTTGAGTATTACATGCAGGAAGCAAAAATATAAACTAAGCTTTTAGTTGGATGGCCAGCTAATGTGTATTTCTTTGCAATGGTCACATGTACAGTACTTTGATACATGCGTGATAAGTCTGAGAACACAGGCTCTGTGCTGCCTGCTTTAGCATGAACACACTCAGTGTTTAGACTGAACTGGGGCACTGAGTCCATATTGGCAAGGAGCAGTGTTGGAACTTTTTTCCTGTCTTTAGTGAGGTGTTCACTATAAACAAAAGAACTCCTGCTGGAAGAGAACATTTAGATACTATATGTGGGACCTCTGTTCCTCAGAAAACCCATAAGTAATTTTCATTTTCAAAGAGACTTAGTTGAAATCCATCATTATAAAGAGATCTGGGCCATTATGTCAGATGAATGAACTAGTCAAATATTCAGGTAAATATTTATAGTGTGTGTTTGCTTTGTGTGTCATAAAATTAAGATAAATATATAAAGTGTGTGCTTGCTTTGTGTGTCATAGAATTAAGATTTCTTGGCAGTGTTAAACATCAAAGCTACTGGATGTCTAAGTTACGATTTAGATTTCTTGAGAGTAAAATGTCAGGAAAGTGTGCAGTCAATGGAAGAAGACATGGTTCCACCTGACTCTAGTCTCTGAATTGTGATCCTGGTCTTTGATTAATTTGGCTTTTGAAAGCATGGGAGACTAGTTATCGAAAGTGTTTTGGGTGAACCTAGGTTGTCAAATCAAAATGCCTTTAGCTGGATCGTGTTTACTGGTCTTAATAAGATTCAGAGACAAGATGAGAAATGTTTTAACTGAGTCCCAGAGTACTAAGGTTTTGTCTTTGATTGGGAAACTGAATGTTGGTGTTTTGTGTACATTGGAGAGTTCAGAGGCATTGTTTTTGATCTGGAAAAACAGCAAAGGTGAAGCAATAAGAAGAGCAAGTCATTGTTTCTGTAAGTAGATCTCTTAACCCACTGACCTCAGCTAATTCATTCAGTGTTTTTTGAAACCCAGCTAGTTAAGTCTTTCAGTGATGCAACAAGGACAAACTCCCACAGAAAGCAACCACACAATCTGCTCACAATCCGTGCTCAGACATTGTGGATAGTAAACAGGTTTTTAGAGAACAACAATACCCTCAGCACAGAATCTCCATGTGATTCCAATCTAGAAGCCCCTGGATGTCCTAACACAAACCTGTGATAAGAGTTGATATATTTCCAGAACTTTCCACACCCATGACGTTCGGGAAGGCAAATCAAGAAATCCAGTTGCTCATTAGACTACAGTCCATTCTGGTACTCATTTTTGTGAAAACACATACACAGTATACTCTCTTGTAATCTTCATTGATAGAGCATATAAAAGAGTACAGGTGAGAAAAGGTCATCCTACTGACCTTGCTAGTTTGGGAGTCACAACCTTATTGATACAAGAACTTCATCAAACTCGCTATTGAAGAACCCTGGTAATTATTGATTCTCTCCATAACATTTACAATAATTTGAGTAAAAGGGTGCTTTTATATTTCAGTCCAGGACACACCACTATATAACTTCAACATTGGTCTCTGGTTATCCTATTGAAGACTTATGGTTAATCAAAATCCTTTTGGGATTGTTAACCAGATGGCTGAAACTAGCCCAGACAATGTGGACATGGGTATATTGACAGCACACTGTACTGAGCTCATTCTGTGGGAAATACACTGGGGTAGAGAAAAGACAGCTCAAACACAGTTACTGGTCTCATTGGGAAAGCAATAACATACTTCTTGGTCCATAAAAGCACCACATGTCAGCTCATTCTGTCTTCTTCAACAATAAAAAAACAAGTTGCAATGTCAAGTTGAAGATTTATTAATGTGGCTCACACACACCAGCACTAGAGTTCCTACTGTAAGTATAGGATACACGGACTGTAATAATGCCATGGTGCGCAGTGGGAGTGGCAAATCTTGTCCCTTGAAAATTGGGCCAACCTGTTACAATTTGTTGTGTTGATGTTACCAAAGTAACAGGTAAAGCAGTTTGTTAAGACACTTTCAACAAATTAGTTTTAAAAAACATGTTAAGATAGTTCAAAGTAATATGTGAATACATCAAAATAGGAAATCACTTGATCCAAGAGCGCATACACGTCGCCGTCACTTATCTAAACAGAGAAATAATAATTTATGATAAACCACTTTCATTCCATCTTGGAAATAACTCTCCTTCCCACATGTTTCCATTACACACTGGGGAATTCAGCTTCACTGTGTCTGCTGGGCAGCAAAGCTTCCTGTTAATGTTCCAGAACTTTGAGAAGAAATGAAACTGGTAAATAATTTTCTTATTAGACCTGCCATAAGATTTCTGGTCTATAACAACTCCAGGAGGGTTTAAATTACAGTACTAAAGCAATCCTTTTTTTTGGTATACACTGATTTCGAAAAAAAAAAAACAACTACAAAGTTTAGCAGGAAGTCCTGCTGTGTCCATCTCAAGTTGCTGGAGTGGAGTCAGTTCATATCTTTAAAGGCGAGTGCGATCAGATTATGCTGTGTTTCATTAATCCCTCCTGACCATCTAAACTAACTGCTAACAAATTAAAAACTCTGATCACTCATTTTCCATCTTGTTACTCCACGTTCACAAGCTGCTTTTGGAAGGAAAGCATTGGTCCCAGCGATAGGGATGATGAGTGAGTCTCGCTCTGTTGCGGACAGCAGGGGAGAGAAAAAGAGCGGCAAAGAAGAAACTGTTTTCGTTTAATTTCGGGCTGCTGAGGCTGCACAACAGCTGGAGGTTTAACTCTGATCATCTCTTCTGCTTTTCTGTTTTCTTTTTCACCTTCTCCCATACAGCCATGAGAGACTTAGGGGGTCTGAAACAAAGAAAAATATTTCATGAGGCTCATTTTATTATGATATTAAAACATCTGAAAAAGCACATATAGCATTTTCATCCCTGTTACAGGAGATTCTATCCACAGTAAGGAAGCAGGCAGCATAACCAAGTTTTTATAGGATCGGTATAAGTAGATTCCTTGTACTCGCCAGGACAAGAGGCTTTTTGATGATTGATAGGATTGTAAATCTAAGGAAACTGACTGATTAAGAAACACAGAGTTGGAGCTTGTGCTCTCCATGCGTTTTCATCAAATAGAAAGGGCTTTGGTCATTGATCATTGATGTTTTGATGAGTGTGCAGTGATGGGGTCCAATACTGGGAGATTACTGTCTGTATTTTCATGTCCAGGGCAGCAGCACCATGTCATTGTTACAACCCACTTGAGTGCAATATGTTTTTGTGATGTGTTATAAATGTTACATGTTGTTATGTGTTATACTGTTCATGTGCAATAGAGTGATGTGCAACATTTTTTGTAATAGAATAATGTGCAATGTTTTTCTTTTCTTCTCTTTTTTTTGTTTGCTTTCTATTTAAATGTACAGGAGTGCTGTGTGTCCATAAAAAAATTCCCTCAGGGGACAATAAAATCTTATCTATCACTCTCTCTTAAACATGCCTGCCACATCATTTCAGAGGAAAAGACTGCATGGTCTATAAGTATATCTGTCATAATTTCCTCAAGACATCATCCAGCATGCTATAAAGACAACTACACTTGGGCTTTACTTTCAACAGGGTACTGCTCCATCAGTTTTCCCTGTGACTTGTGCAGCCACTAGCTTAATTACAGGGCTAATAAGGGAGGATAGCAAGGCAGGTCAGATCTCCCTTACTATTTACCTCTTTGACTGACCTTTTCCAGAAGCCTGGAAAGAGCAATTTTGGTTATGACATATTATACTGTATGTCATACAAATCAGGGAGGATCTAGCCCATCTGTGACCTCTGAAGGCAAGTGATTGTAGGTGGCTGAATAGTTCCTTAAACTTTAAGAATTTGAAGTAATATTATAGTTTCCAGTCAGATGTTCCTCCCTGACACAATCGGATTCACTTACTGTGCGGAAGCCTACACCATGGCCCAACTGACTCATTGTATGGAGAAGATTAGGCATTTTCAGGGATTCGGAGAACCAGTAGTAGTTTCGGCAGTCAACCACTGCAAGAGATGCCGATGACTGTTTTGCAGAAGGCTTTGGAAACTTCCAGGCTTCCAGCATGTCCTAATCATCGTCATTCCCACTCATTGAGAAATGACTGCTTGGAAAACAGTGCTCTGCAAACATACCCTAATTTAATTAAATCGCAGCTTGCTGACAGTAATTCATTTTTTCCTGCTTTACTCCCAGTGCCAGGTTGTCCGTCTTGAAGTGAGCTAATTTTAATGAATGCAAAAATTGCTTCTGAATGGGGAATACATTGTGTTGTATTGTATACAATCATTACATAATCAATATTTTTTTACATTTCTAAATACAGTATTGGCAGTTAAATACTGTATTTTAGCATTTTTATGTTACTGTATTTTACACAGATATTAATTTAAATTTGTTTTAGTGTTATCTGAACCCCAGTTTCTGAGGTCTGCAGGTATAAGCAGTAGGACAGTGCCAAATATGCTTCTGGAGGTTTAACACTGGGTGTTGTTGATTAAGTGAGAACAGAAGTCAGCTCCATTAATCCTCAAAGAAGCCCTGTCCCTCAGCAGGTTGTGAGCTTGGTAGCCCCCTCTCAACACATTTTCAGAACTAGGTCAAAGTCTTGTGATGTTTTGTTATGTTTTCAAACATTGAGAAGGGTTGAGTTTCAGGATTCATGTGCTTCTCATTAGCAGCGTGGGGTCCCTGGGTTTAGTACAGGTACAGTAGTGAGTGCAGATCTCTCCTGCCTTCTTTTCACACAATATGTTTTGATTTTGTCTGCAGTGTTCTCCGGTAGGCAGTTGAGACAGCACTGGAGTCAGACTCTTACGAAAGGTAGACAGTACTCAGTAACAACACCGGAGTCGAGGTGCTGCCACTACAAGAGAACAAACTACTGAGAAGAAACAAAAATAGCTGAATGCTGGCACAGAACATAAATTGATTGTTCAAAGAAGAAGTAGAAATTACATTTTGGTCAGTCACCTCACAATTTTAAGTCAGGTGACTAACCAAATCCACTCAACAAGTGTTGCTTTCATTTTTATTTTAACTATTCAATATGCTCAGATTCCTTAAAATAAATGCTGTATCACACGTGGACTGCAGCCACATTGTCGCCCTGAGACCACCTAGGTTAAGCAAAGGTTTCTGCACTTATAAGTTATAAAGAACAGATTAACTGATTCTTCAGATAATTTAAATTCAATTTAATTTCTTGCATAATTCCCCCCACTACAAGTTGCCATAGACAGCTTTCACGGTTTATTACCCAGACTATACCAGACAGGATTATACAATACAATACAACATGTCAGAAGGAAATGAACGTAAGTGGATGTCAAGTAGTTTAGTGTATCTTAGAATAACAATGTAACCATCAGGAACAGAGGAGAGATCAACAGAAAACTCCAGAGAAGTTTTCACTGAAATGGGATAAGCCTTAAAGGAGAAAAATAAATCTCTGGGAGTCCAAGGTATCTTCTCCAGGCACCAGTTGTGTGTAGTGAGATGTTGATTATTTAAAAGGATCTAGAAAATATACTGAATTCCTGATCTTGAAAAACCCTAGCTGTTTATGATGATGTCAGTATACTTTATATATTATTTTCCATAATACCTGTAATTTCTACTGTATTCTAGCACAATTTTGTTGAGTAAGCAATCTATACAAAAGCATCAGAGGTGTGTCAGCATGACAAGTTTTTTAGCTGCTTTGGCACAGGTTTTACCTGTTAAAGGTCTACAACACTGTTTAGTTTCAACACAAAACCTACACCTTACGGTTTCCACCATGATTTGAAAAGAGGTAAAGCAGGGACACATGTCAAAGTAAATGTGTTGTGTTCGCATGGTGTGAGAGTGCAAACCTATCAGACAAACCTCCGGGAGAATGAGTGGTTGCTGTTCTGTCACCTGACTAGTTGCCGGATGACAATTGTTCAAGTAACAGATAAAAAGCAAGATACCCTTTTTTTTCTGTGCACTGTGCCAATCACCCCCCCCCCCGGTCTTGTGGCATGATGGAGTTAATCACTCTCTAGGGAGCAGGGCTGTGTGAGCTCGGAGCCCACAGGAGACAGGGATTGAATCTGAGCAGGGGCAGACGACAGCAGCATTTGTCACAATTACACAAACATGGTTCTTGTTTTCCTTGATTTGCCATGAAAAAAGTGGAATAAAACCCCCTAGCACCACAGTTCATTGTTGCTCTTTTACAGGAAATGCAACAATTCCGACATGAACAGAAGGCTCTGTTCCTTTCTGCTGTGGTCACTGCGCAAGTCCCTGTATGAAACGGGCCTGCTCAACACGTCACTATCCCACAGAGTTTATTTCCTCACTCTTTTAAAAACCACTTATTAGCACACAGCAAACACACCATATCTAGTTTCAGGAATTTCCATATCCTGCACTGCCAGTCCTCTTTCAAAGGACACCAGACCAAAGAGCTAAGAAAGAAGATCAGATTTTTATGGCCGGTTCTGTGAGTCTATATGCCTCCCTCCAGTTACTGCTGATTACGCATGAAGCACTGAAGGATAGGGAGCAGCAGAGTGTGTTGTAATGACCCAGGGGATGGTCACTGTAGACTGGGCAGAGAAGGGCTGCGCGCTGCTCTGTGGTCAAAGAGTGTGCACAGAGGCTTGTAGATGTGCTCCCCTTGATATCATGCATATGTTTATGGTGGATATATTTCCGAACTCTGACCACAGACAGGCTGTTACAGACCTCACTCCAGGGCCTGTGGCCATCAGCAGCCCAAATCTAATATGCTGCACTCCTGCTCAGGAAATCACTGTTTTGGAAATCATCCAGGATGAAAATTTTCCTTGCTTCCCATGCTTCTAAGTACTTTATTTTTAAAAAAAAGACTTAGTAACTCTCACCTGCCAAACTCAAGCAAATGAAAGGACTCTCTTAGTAGCAAAATATGACTCATGGTCAAAGCTCTGTATTACAACTGTCCTTGTACTTCATGGGAGCTGACATGTACAATCTTGGGCACAATCTAGTGGTGTCTGTCTTTAAAGCAGCTCTTTCTTTAGTGCTAATTAATCCAGACAGCATCCCCTCTTGAAAATGTGCTAATCAGGGATTATAGTTTCCTCAAGAAACTGGATGAATAAAAAGAACAAAAAACATAGTTTTATCTCATTGTAAAAATGATTAATCTAGTTTCCTGTGTTTCTACAGCAGCAAAGCTCAGACTGTCTGGAGATCTGCAAGTTTTCAGGAGCCAATCCCCATTAAAATGTCAATAATCACATGATATCATGACACTACTGATAAAGCACTATTATCTAAAACAAAAACATGTTTTAGATATGATTTGGGAAAATATATGGAGCAGTCTCCAATTGCTCAAAATAAAAAGTACATATTTGGATTTTACATTGATTGATACAATTTAATCCAGCACTAGGACTGTTGGACTAAATAGGCAACATACTGTAGCATGTTACTTATTTTTCAAAAGTGACTTTGCCATTAAACCAGCCTGCCTAGCTAGTCATCATTAATATGAAATTTATCCCTAGAGAATTAAAATGTCTCTGGAGTCATAAAGATGCTCTACATTTCACTCTCTGTACACAGACTAGCGTTGCCCACCCAATGACAGTCAAGCATAGGCCTCTCTAGTAAAGACAGCTCCCTGATTCTTTCACTAGGAGGTGGCTGTTTCCTCCCACCACCAGAACAATGCTTTGTTCCCTCACACAAAGACATGAGCCCATTTTCACAAACCAAACGAGGGGGTAAAAACATTTTTCCTCCTCACTGCCTTCAATAGGAGACCAAGCACATTAAAGTATGAATCCAAGAAGGTCTGTACAAGATGACCAACAACTCTCAACCCTGGTACTCTATCAGCAGCATAATGTATCTTGTTTTTTTCATCTCCTTTATAAATGTATACAAAGGCAATAGGGCACCTGATGGTGGATAATCACTCAGCTTGAAAATCTCGCTTTGAATCACTGGAGCTGTGCTTTGAGTTTAAAAACTGGCTGCCTCCTGTATTTCTTATGAAGAGGTTGGTAGTTTGCTAGAACTCCTTCCAGCAGCATTATCAATGTGGTGTTTCCTCAGTTTCTGCCTCAATGCAGCCCATTGTTCTCTCTGACGTGGAAACACTTCTTATGTGTAGCAGATTGCAAATGGATCTCAGGTGCCTTTTGGCACTTTGAACCAGAGGTCCACGATTCAGGCACACTTGAATTGTTCATTTGATTTTTTAAATTATTGTAATCTATGGGCACCTCCCCCACCCCCCATTCCTTTGCAGTGCTGCTGCCTTCCTCTTGTTCTCTTCTGCTGTGCCTGTAACTTCCCTCCCCAACACACACACACACACGAGCACTCTCTCAATTTCCTTCAAAAGTCTGGATCAGCAGTTTTACAAGTCTGCTTTCATGCTGCTTTAATTTTTGATGAATAGCTTTCCCAAAATGTTCCGGCTGTCCTCCCCAGACCCCCCTCCCCTCCCTTCCCTAAAAAAACTACTCCCCCACACAGTTGAGTATCTCTCTGTGTGAGTGTCGAGGAGAAATCGTTCAGTGGCAGTTCTGACCCAGATGGCGCTGGCTCAGCAGTGTGGTGGCAGCAGAATAAATGTTATCTAAGCCTTGTCCTGTATCTCTGGCTCTACTCTAGCTTCATCTCTTCGCCCCACTCCACAACACACACACATGCACATACAAGGTGTGGTTGAGTGGCCAATTGCCCAAAGCTTTGAAAGCCAAAAAGCACCAACATTTCACCACTGTGTTTGTAACTTGCAGGTAACTCTCACTGTCACTGTAGGCTATCCCTGTGACACCTGCACGCTTGGGTTCGGATTTGGCAAGACTTATATCCTGGCCAAAGTTCCTGAGAATCAGCAAGAAACAAGGGCTTGTTATTGAGACAGGTAATGTAGAAATGTAAGTTCTAAAACTTTAAATAACAAGCCATGAAGACTGCAAGAGATTGGTTTCAGCACATTTAGCTTTTTAACCCAGAAGGGAAAAGTAGAAACATCAAGAGCATAGAAAAGGAAGCTGATGTGCAAGTTCAATGTGTTGTATTTTTAATTCCTCTCAGCATTCAGATATGTGTATTTGCAGCAAATGCTTCTTCCACAGACAAGATCTGTGAGGAAGAATCCCTAGACTGGCTACCCTCTGTACCTTTCCCCTTTTCCACCATCTTCTCAAGATGGCAAGCAGGATGATTGGACAATGCTTTCACTTTTCAAGTAACGGGAGTCAAGCCATTTTTATTTGGCATTGTAAAAAAGTTATTAGAAGCTTTCCGTTTTAAGTAAAAAACATTTATAATTACTGACTCCCACTAGCTTTAACACTACAGTACATTGCCTAATCTGCCATAGCATTTCACGTGGTCTTCCATTAAAAGAGAGCTTTTGGTTTTACCTGCAGATTTGTTTTCTTGTTGTTATCTCAGTAGGGATGCCATGTTGGTAAACAGTAAAGCTGCTCTTTGCCAAGCAAGGCGCCAGCTGTATGCTTTGCCAAGGCCAGGAATGCAGATCCTTGTTGATGTTGGCTCAGAGGAGCAGCAGCAGGAGCCAGGAAACCTGGGACAGGGTGCCATCAGGCAAGCAGGTTCTGGGAGTGTTAGACATCAGCCTGCCAGGCATGCTCTCAGGGCCAGAGTATCATCTCCCAGCTGTTGGATTAGATTTCAGGTTGGCTGCTGGAAACAACACCCATGTGCTGAAGAGCTGAGGTTTCGCGATTTTCTTTAGTATCAGCTACGGGGGGCACAAACTCCTAAAGGAATATCCTTTAAACCTGAAAGGATATTCCATTTTGAGAAAACATACCTGGGTATCTTTTTTTTTCTTAGCCAGACAATTCACTTATTGTTCTTCACTGGCAGCTCAAGTCATCTCGGAACCTTCTCCAAAAAATTACAAATAACAATAACAGAGTCCTGATACTTCTGCTTCCAAAAAGATTACAGACTGAATTATACACCACTCCTAAAAAATATAGTTGTCTGAGCCCTGCTGTGATGAGCAAGAGACAGGCTGGACACACATCTTGGAATGAATGAATAATATGAATATACAATAAAATGGCCTTCACTGATTCTTTATTTACAGTACATCTTGGACATAAGCTTAACCAGCTATCAACTTCTTCTGTTGCAGGAATAGTGGTCAGTTACTGCAATGAGATTTAACCAATGTATAGATTTTATGAGCTGTGCAGTAATAAGCCATAATATATGTGGGATCGGCCTTATACATAGAAACCAAATCAAATTAATATGAAAGTACAATAAAAGGCCCTCACTGATTCTTTATTTAAATATTATCATCAGAGTATAATTTATTGTAAAGAAACGGTAGAAGAAAGTAGAAAAAAGTAGAAGAAAGTGGTAGAAAGTAGAGCAGGATTCATTAAGTCTAGATGCTAGAGAATTGTTATGGATGAAGGTAACTTCCCCTTCCCCTCAAAAATCTCCATCCTGGGGTCTCTCTTGCTAACATGCTGGACTGTGTGCCATGTTAAGCACTCTTTCTGAATGGGCTCTTTATTTGTAATTGTGAAATGTGCCCCAGTATCCTAGAATTCAAGAGCAGTTGTTTTCTTTTCTTTGGTTTCTGTAAAAATACCCTTTTGTTGACACTGACTCTATTGACGCGTGCCATGAGAGGGTAAGGGAGCCCCTATATTGCTGACTCCACAAGACTGAGTGAAAAGACAGGATTTCTGCATGTGACTAATTAAGGTACCCCTTTTGCTTAGCTGCAAATGGGGCTGTACGAGCCAGCCAGATATAGCTCCTCTACTGCATCCTCAAAGGTCCAGAAGTGTCTGATATAGATTTCCCCTGTAGCTCCACAGACCTTACAGTCCACCCTGAGTCCTCCTTGTCATGGCCTCCCAGACAGCGACAGATTACATGAAACATCTGGTCCTCAGTAACTGCCTAACACACACAATACTGCTTCAGTCCAAAGATACTGTATATTGTGCATACAGTATTTTTAAGTATTTCAAACCACATTTTGTTGTGTTACAACCAGAAAACTCGATAGACTTACATATTTTTTTCCCTTTTGCTCCATCCCCTAATATATTGTAACGCTCACAGGGTTAGCCAATGGAAAGAAACAGGATCGAGGCTCTGGTACGGGTTGGCAGGACATTTATTAAAGACGCTGAGGGGGGTTACACACCTAGGGACAGGGGAAATACAGCACTGCACCATACCTACACAGACACAAGAGGGAAGAGGGCGTCTCCAGCCCTTGTCCCACTATATACAGGCAGGTAGTCCCGCCCCTCCACCGCCATTCCCAGCCTGCCTTGCTTGAGCATGGCTACAGCTCCCCACGTGGGCTCTACAATAACAAAGTGTTTAAGAGTTTGGAGTTAAAAAAAATAGCTAAAAATAAAAACACTAAAAATCCTCATTGGGAAAATATGAATACTCCCTCAACAAGTAGACTTCAGAATTAGCAAAATATGTTGATTGTAACCTTTGTACAATTAAGGTGGTTTGCCATTCAGATTGAACACATGTCATTCTAAGGTTAAATACACCTATCAGTGTGAGTTCCCACTGTTGGACATTGGATATAATACGAAGAATTAAGAGCTTCCTCAAAGAAACAAAGTTCTGGGCATACACAAGTCAGGCTAAGGATATGATAAGATTTCAAAGGCACTGAGTATGCCACAGAGCACTGTTAAATCAATTATCATGAAGTCGAGGACACTACTCAGAATCTTCAAAGAACAGCTTGTCCTCAAAAACCCAGCAGCCAGGCAAGAAGGACTTTGGTCAGAGAAGCAGTCAAGAAGTTAAAAACAACCCTCAAAGACCTACAGTATGATGTCTCATAATTGAGATGGAAGAAACTGTGGGTGAGTCACCAATAGTTCTGGTGCTCCACAAATCTGAGCTGTATTTTAGAGTGGAGAGAGGGCAGCCATATTTGAAAAATACATATGAAGTCCTCTCCTGAATATGCAAAAAGATCTGATGAGATAATAATTGAGGTATTTGAGTTAATGCTGTGTGTTATGTCTGGCAAAAGAACAGCACTGTTCAACAGTCACAAAATACCATCCCCACATTGAATTATGGTGGTGGAACAGCACAATGTTGGAGGTTCCTTTTCATTAGCAGGGACTGGTAGGCTTGTCAAAATGGAGAGCAGCATGGATGGAGCAAAATATAGGCAAAACCTAGAGCACTATGGATGTCCTTGAGTGGCAAAGTCACGGGCCCGACCTAAATGTCATAGAAAATCTGTGACAATAATTGAATTGTTCTGTACACCACCACTCCCCCAGTAACCTCCAACAAGGGTCAATACTTTCTACCCCACTATACATATCTGTCTTTCAAGGAACACCTTTCAGGTCTATGATTTTTTGAAGAGAAGAGCAGATGTTGCTGTGAGTAATGGGATATATACTGTATAAATTGTAATGTTTTTGGGTTTGGGGAGGACTGACACAGTGATTCAGACTCTCGTTTGAATGAGAAACGGTGCTTTTTTTTCTGACGAGCGTCCGGCACAGCAAGCACAACCATACCGCCTGTGCGCGAGCAGAGAGAGTGAAAAAGAAAGAGAGAACGCTGGGCGCCAGCTGGGCGCTCTTTGGCCGCAGTGCCAGGTGAAGGAGCTACAATATTAAGTTCTTACTTAGTAAGTTCTGTTACTTAGTAATTAAGACCTTTTTAATATGAATATACACTATCCCATGACTGATACTTAGGTCTGGCAACTGTTTCACACTGGTAAAACATTAGCAGCAGCAGAACCATCTAAAAAACTTCTAATTATATTTATAATAGTCAAGCAGGCAGACACATTAGCATCAGTGTGCTATTGTTATATTATGATAGCTTCCTAATTTATGCATCCAGACATATTTTTTTAACACAACAGAAGCAGATCTGGCATGAAGATAAGTAATAGATGGTCAAGCAGTAAGGTCAAGAACCACTATACCCTTGATGAATACTTGGGAGTGTTTGTTATAAGATCAAACACAAGCTTGTATCTTGTGATGTACTCTCACAGAGATGTTGTACATATCTCAAAGGAATGTCCTGCATACCATCTGTTAAGCATTTGCCAGGTAATCCGTGTTACATGTCCATGCTTGATACTGAAGTATACTGTAGGTCTGCACAAGGCACAGTTTCCAAGGTACTTAATTGGTTTAATATGAGCCTATACAGAGGAACAATACCATGAGATTTGTTCTGCATTGAATTTGAAGTGAGGGGCTAAACCTTGTTACATAGAAAGAAAAAGGTTGGTGTTGCTGTAACAAGGGTAGGTTCCCATCATGCCATGTAAGGAGATTACTATCAACTAGAACAAGCTGACTCCTGAAGATGACATCAATAGTTCCCTACATGAATCAACTGCCACTGCCAAAAAGATGGCATTCCCTTACATGGCCCATTGTTTAGATATGGCCCACCGCACTCAGTGGTTCAACCTGTGAGGCCAGAAACAGGAAATCGTACTATCTAACTTATTATCTGGGTGGCTGTGCTCGTCTTACAAGGCCCTCATACAGAGTTTACAGGTGGGGCTGATCATTAAACAAGATGTTCTGACACTTTTTTTATTAAAAAAAACATTGATTTATATAGTTTACAATAATGACTACTATGATATTTTAAATAATTACAATTCATGCTTACAACATACAATACATAGAGGACAATTAATAGGTTTTGCTTAATTGAGATTTAGTGGATATGACATTACTGCTAATTACATTTTAAAGGAATGTTATTGTAAAATGAACACCACAAATACAAAATACTATAGATAAATAAAACTAACACTAAAATAATATCTGTCTAGTATTTAAATAATGTATGGTATGTATGAGAATTCGGGCCAACATACCAAATGTGTTTCTCACCCCTGTGTTACTGGCTGATTCAGCAAGCCATTCACTGTTTTTTTTTCTATATACTGTATGAGAATTTCCATTTTCAAATAAGGATTTACTGTATCAGAACACTCACCTGTACCTAAACCAAGAAGCTTTTTTTGATGCATGAACTACAGTTACTGTATATGGTGCAATTAAACTAACTTGTTATCATTGTAAGGGTGTTTGAGGATGGCAGTTTGGATAATGGGTCTCCAGTAAGGCATATTTTGTATTAGCAGCTGCAGTTGTGGCTGTGCAGAAGCAGTCTCACAGTCTCGAGCACCTGCCATAGCTGTACATGGGGGTTGTTACTAGAGTCTAAATCTTTCACAATTGTTTTTGTTAGTCAGTAGTAATGATGGATAGATGGACCCTGAAGTACTGAAAAAGCAATCTAGGGATTTAGGTATTTATATTTATTCATCATTGTGCTCATCTAGACAATGTGGGAATAACAAAGAAAAGAGGTCATTAGAGTACAGGACATTGTGAAAATTGATGCATTAAAATCTATAGACATTTTGTAGCAATTCTTCGATATTATGGATATTGAATATCAGGATATTTTGAATAAATTTGATTGGCATGTAGCAAAGAGGACACTGCTTCTCTGAAATCATTTCAAGGAAGAGTGACCGGATTAATACATGGCTTTTAAAGGAATGTCACACAGAATGGGAGAGAACCTAATGCAAGCATTTAAAGTATCAGTAAAGTGTTGACCTAAACAGGAAATCCCTTAAACAAAGATTTGTGTGTGTCTGGAATAAACCATCCTGCCAAATTACCAAAGTAGATTTCCTGGGATCTTTCAAAACAAAAGAGTTGGATGACATCCTCAACAAACTAACAACCAGTGTGAAATGGTTAATTGTTCCTCACATTGACATTTTTCCCTGCCTTCTTATGCTGTTCCATGAGATACAGGTTTTTGTGGAACATTTTCAAATAAACTGTTTCATCTGTGCAAATTTGTGATTACTGGAGAGGGGATTATTGGAAGCTGATAAAGTCTTAAGAAGGCAATTCTTTTTTTTTTACGAGAAGTTTTGTACAATGTTACACCACTGTTGTGCCATAGTTACAGTTCACTGGGGGCACATTTGGTTCACATGTGTTTCCCCTCAGGCACGAACGCAGTAAGGCAAGAGACCCAGAAACACCAACTACAACCACAGGGCAGAAAAACACCTTACCCTGCAAAATACACCTTGGTTCTCTTTATCGATTCTTTATTGTTAGTTTTAAGAGAATCAGAAGTGGTGGACCATAAAATGACAGATCCCTACATCTTCCTGTTCACTTCTCTGTTAACGCCTCTGCCCTGTCCCAGTTCCAAGATCTGAGTGACAGAGTCAGTAAGATGCACTGCACTGGGGTGCAGTTAAATAGACACCGTTTCACCCTACAGAATCAGTGTTCCTGCTGGTTCACAGGTGGGTCTTCTCAGGTTTGTTGCTGTGATGAAAAAGTACTGAGCAAATGTCAGTTGGGACAGAGGCAGGACACGCTGTTTTTTAGGGTAAGGTAACTAAAAGCAGAAGGTAGGTGGAAATAGTGGAGTCTGGGAGTGCTTTTCCCTGTTCTTCCAAACGCAGATTCCTTGCTCTGTGCTAACTCCATTCCCCTGCACAGAACCTACAGGTTCCACCTATGGCAGGGCAGCGAAGGCTCTGCCTTACAGAGAAGCACATTCTGTCTTAAACGGAGCAGGGAGCCTAATAGCATGCAGTAATATCTTCTCCCAGGATCTTTCAGCTCTTGCCGTACACGTGCTCATTTCATGTCTAATTTGCTGTTCTCCTCTCACGTGAGCCTCTTGTTTGTCAGCAGATGTTGTATTGAGTTTTCTTTCCCATTTCACGTTCCTGGTAATAATTAGAACACTACAGAAAGACAGAAAGGTCCTAAACAGGAACAGTGTGTTCAGAGAAATGCTGGGGGGGGGGGGGGTACAGCATGACCTGGCTTCTCCTGGAGGTACCCCAAGACCACACACCCACAATCCTCCACAGACATAATTCCTGCCATCTTATGCCAATGAGCTCATTAATTTTTATGGATGTCCAGGATCCATGTTATTCATTTTGTTAAAATGTTTTAAATATGCTTTAAATATAGCCTTAGTTACTGCTAAGTTACAAATTTTCAGGTATCTTCCTCCTTCACTTGACTGAAGATGTTAATTGAGATAAAAGACAGACGCTGTCAGGATAAGGACAGATTGCAGTAAAGAGCCCCAGGTCTCTGGAGGTGCTCAAGACTTATTTATGGAGGCTACAGAAAAGATCCACTTTTCTTATTTAATTTTTTAAAACATTGTGACTGAACTGTTAATCCATAATTGCCATGTTAACTAAAATGTATTATCCAGCATTTGCTCTGGATAATTTCATATAATGTACTGCATGTCATAGGCTCTAGTAAACCAATATCCAGTAGTCAATATATGCTTCTTAAGAATCCAGATCAGAGACTTAATATGTTTAGATGGCTGACACAGAGCCATGGTGGTCAGTGTTCCTGCCTCATATCTCTAAAGTCTTGAATTTGGATTCAATTCTGATTCTGGACTCGTTTTCCCTTCTGTGAACATACTTGCATGTTTTCTCTTTTTTTTTCCTCCAGTCCCTCCAGGTATTCTAGTTTCTTCCCAATTCCAAAAAAGGCATGCTGATTGCTCAGCCAGCTTCCCTATTTTGACCACCCCATTATGGAATGGAACAGAAGGAAATGACCCTGTGTCCATAAATCGTGAAAGCTGAATATCATGCATCCATTTTCTAACCACTTTATCGAATACAGGGTCAAGGGGGTGCCAGAGCCTATCACAGAGAGCAACAGGTGCCAGGATACACCTTGGATGGGACACTGTTTCATCGCAGGTCACACACAAACACACTCACACCAGGGCCACTTTCGCAGAAGACGGTTAACCTACCAGCATGTCTTTGGACTGTGGGAAGAAACCAGAGCACCAACAAGAAACCCATGCAAGCACAGGGTGAACATACAAACTCCATGCAGATAGCACACAGATAAGTAATTCAAACCAGGGCCGCAGCACTGCAAGGCAGCAGTGCTAACCACTGTGCCACTGTGCTGCCCACAGATGGATATATTAATGATAATTTATTTTATTATCAGATTACCAAGATTATATTCTGTATGTATTTAATGATGTCGTAGTTTATAATTGATTATAAATCAGCCTTTCATAATATTTGTCCTCACATCATTTCATATTATTTGTAACTCATTTCGTTCCAGGGAGAAAAGTTGGAAGAGACATTTTATTTGGGGAGATAAAACCTACTCCCTGCAGTTTTATAAATAAAAGTAAAGCTCGCTGAGCCAGCACACAGCAGTGGCTCTCCCAGAGCCTGAGAAGTACAATAGTAGCTTGAGCATGGATCCCAGCACAGACTTCACAGAACAGCTCAACAAAAATGGAGATTAATTAAGCTGCAGTGGAGGAATTGTGAAATTTTATACAGCACATTATGGGAGCACGGCTTCTGCCAAGAGTAAACAAAACATAATTGCAGTATATTTCTTCTGTCGAGGGAACCCTGAGCGGTATTTCTCAACAGCCTCCTGATCATCCAGCAGCCAGGCCATTCACACTCCTGTAATTAAACCAAACAAGGAACATCGTCCACAGCTCAGATTTGTGCTTTGATACAGGGTCCAAGACTCTTCTCACTGTTTGACCAGAGGGAGAGCAATGGAAAGTTCTATCACTGGGATGGGAAATTCTCTGTTGTGAAACATATTAGCCAAAATCAAAATCTGCTCAGAAGCATAATCAAAGCATTGTCAAATGGATATCAGCTATCTCAGTTTTCAAAGGTCATTAGAATGGAATACATGGAATACACTAGCTGTACTTTATCCAGTGAAGCAGGTTTATATATGGATTTTTAAGGAATGTCACAAAAGGCTATGTTTTTGAGAAGTACAATAGTACTGTGTACACTTCACAGCAGCTTGGATCCTCAGGTACAGTCTTTGTCAAATTACATTACCTGAATGTATCTCTAAAGGAGTCAGGATAATTGACATATTCTGGTCTTATATCCAGATTGTCCACCTCTTTCACTTAGACCTTTTAGAACATGAATAACTACTTGCATTACAAAAAGAAACAATATACTTAGTTCTTATGCAGAGCATTGGTAAGAGATTAGGCAGGCCTACAAATTACTACAAAAATATTCTCTTATACATATCCATGTCCTCTTTGGAAGATAACTGCTATTTATATCCCTATATTGTAGTTCTACAGTAGGTACTGTAATGGGTACTGTGATAGATTCCTACTTCTGGTAGTGTGGTTCAAGGAATCTTCACACGTAAGCAACCCTCAGCAACTCTGTTTTAAGGTTCAGAAGGCTTGACTTTTTAAGTTTCTTTAGACCCTTAAATAGTGCAAACAAACCCTAGCTCACTTCAAGCTCTAACTAAACATCTCCTTAATTCTCTTTATTAACCACTAGGCAGCTGAGCAGCTTACCAGCATTAAACCAACATCTCTTAAAATTCAAACTTCCCAAAAATTCAAACAATTGCACCCCATGAGCTTGTTGGTCATTTCACTGCTCCCTTTCACCTCAGAGGCTCTGCTCTTTTCCTGGTCAGCAGAAGTCTGCAATCCCTGGAAACCTCCACTTCCTGGTTATTAACTGTCACCTGACCAACTATCTCCTCTGAATTGATCAGGTGACCAAGGACCATGGATCATTCCCCACTGCTCCCTGGGCTTTCAGTCAGCCATTTGTCTGGGCCTACCACCTTTTTACAGGTACATAGGTGATTAATGTGTCTATTCTCATTCTGAAAGCCTTGTTATAAATTTCTTATATGACACAGTGTCATGATTGTAGTCCCTCCCCCTTAAGGGCGCTCCGGCTCTTTCACATTTGAGTTGATTTTGCGCACCTGCTCCCAGTTCCTGCCTCCTTACTTAAGCCAGACACTCAACCTGTTCCAGGCTAGGCATTGGTTCCCAGTACCAGCCGAGTCCGAGACCTGGAGCGCCTGGTCCCATTCCCCTTTTTTCCCCCCGACCCTCCAACGGATCCCGCTCCAGTTTTTAACTCCGTTTGTCTTCGTCTTGGATGGACCACCCAGCTCTGGACATTTGCCTCATCAAGGATTTCCCTATGGACAATCTTTGGACTGTTTGCCTTGGACTCACCCCCCAGAACACCAGTGCACCATGGACATGCCCCCTGTTTTCCTTCCAGCCCCCTTGCATGCTTTTTTCCCCGTGTTTTCCTCACTCTTCCCCGGAGTGTGTTGTCTGCATTGAGTCCTGAAAGAATGCTTTCGTTACACACAGTAACTTTCACAGTTAATTTGGATGGATCTGGTGCTTTGCACACTGACTCTGCACTCTGACCCCAAGCTTCTCTCCTTGTCTGTGTGTCTGTGTCTCATGGAGAAAAGCTGGGGTATGCGAAAAGATGAATTCCTAATGCAAGAAATTGTATAGGGCTAATAAAGAAACATTATTATTATTACATTACATTATTACTTACGTACAGCTTCAATAGCTTAGATGGTCTCTTAAATGGAACTGTATGATGCAAGAGACGCAGATACCTCATCGCATTATGTCAGTTGGTTTTACCTGACATCATTATTTGAATTATTGAGCTTTTGTGAGCCACTTGAATGCCACTTTGCTTGGCATCTACTAAATTCTCCCAGAGAATGTTTAATTTTAAAAAATAATCCTAAGAGGTAACACCCCTTGGCTCTTGTCCAATAGTTGTACCTCTTTTTAACATCCTGAAATATGGCTTAATTCCTTTCTTCAGATGTTAAGTCTTGCTTCAACATGCTCCCTGCTTCTTTCTCTCAACTTTCACCTTAATCCACTATCTTTTTTCTGTTTTTGATGTAAACTACCTTCTAATAATAAACTCATTCATCTTCCATTGTTGATTTCATGGTATGCAATCATTCAATAATTGATGCAGTCATGTTTTCCTTTTGTTTGAGAGCACATACAGGAAGATTTTGTTTCTCTCTATCTAGAAAGGCTGGAATAAGGGGTGACGAGCTGGTGTGTTTTGGGGGTTTGATGTGCTGGTGTGTTGCATTCCTCTGCTTGTTAGATTGCAGTAGCATATTGCTTCACATTCTGCCCAACCCCAGACAACCCCAGCCTTGTTTGAGAGATACTTTTGGGTTGCTCTTGAATCGCCTTTCCTTTGACCACTTGCAGATTATAGCTCAGCTTTCTGTTCAGCAATGAAGCCTTTATTTTAGAGACAAACCTCAGAAATCCTGACCGCAATGCCAGCTCAATCAAGTTGCCATTAACCAATGCTACAGAAGCTAGTTTTCATAAGAAATCAGTATCTGGTCCATGATCCTGGCATATTACTTTAATGTGCTTGTGCAAGCAACTCAATTTGAAATGGTTGAGCTCCCTTGCACATCAGTAGGTTTTACTAGTTTGTCATACAAAACAAAAGAACGGCAGTGCTATAGCTCTGCAAGCTTTTATTATTGTTTTCTGGGTTATTCCTCACACTTTACATACTTATTAACTATTTTTTGATTTGGCTGACACTTTTATTCAATACGACAATACCCATTCATTTGCAATGATTCATGCAGAAAGATATCTTGCTGAATCAATTCACTTGAAATAACTTGCTCAACAGCAGTGTCACAAGCTTTCAGTTACTAGTTCAGAACCCTGTGACAACATCAGAAATCCAAAAGATTTACCATCAGGATAACACGTGTCTTTCAGAAAGGGTGAAGGAGGATGGTAATTGATAATTAGCATAGGATGAGTATAGTTGACACTGTGTCATGAAAGACTGGGTCACCATTCATCACACTGAACAGGCAAACAGTTCTGTTTGTATCTGGAGTGAGAACAATACAATGTAATATAGAAACAGAATGCTGAAGGCCATTCTCAACATTAAGACCCTCCCAATGCACAAAAATTATCCCCCAACACCACAGCCTCTTTACAGAAAAGGTCTTCTCTCCTAAGAATGGAGTTCTACAAAACAACTTCGTGAGGCTCCACCTATCACAGAGTGAAACTCCACCCTTAATGCACTGGGACCCGTCCCGTCCATGACTAAGTCCCTCCTTTTTTATACTGAAGCCACACCCCTTGAGTATTGAAACCATCCTGTACAGTAGGGAAACTGGTGCAGTTTACATTACAAACAGAAATCAACTCTGTGTCCAATTAAGTCAATTACTGCACCCAAAAAAGCTTAGGCTCTGTTATGAAGCAATTATTGCAGGTAAAAAAATATACACGCATCCATACAGTTTCTTCAGTCTGTATCTCCTGTACTCATGCTAACACAAGCATTCACTAATATGTCTCATATATAATTAAATAATTGTCGACTAACAGTTAAGTGCAGAGGCTCATAGTAAATTCAGCACAACAATTCAATGAAAATCAGGGCAGCTGATTTCCACCAACATAACACTGAATAAATATTGTTCTCTTCAGTGCCAGAGTCAGACACACTTTGTAGAGTTCCCCCTTAAACTCACTTTTTACATTTCTAAGTTTCTGCACATTACCAGCCAAATTCCATTTAGATTTTCTTTGTGTATAAGCTTCTCCCCTGTCCTTCCACTTCTCATTTCTTTGCAGCTGTTTGGCTCCTTTTTTAGTTTGAATGCAACAGTGGGTTTAAAATTTAACAAGCTGCAGCTGTTTGTACACCATGGTGGCTGAGAACACAGATCACACCCCGTAGAGCCGCGATTCTCTACACAACACAGGGAAAATAGTTTTCCTTTGTCTTCAGAAACATCTTCCATCCCATCCACCAAGGTGATAAATCTTCTGATCACGCACAGCCGTACTTAATCAGCAGCAGTGTTCCCGACCCTGTTACGTAAACAATTTTGTCATTGATATCCAGTAGCTGGATTCAGTCTTGAACTTGTCATTCAGTTAAACACTCTGCATTTGGAGAAGTCCCATTTTTACCTTTCCTCCAGCAAAAGACTGACTGTTCCCAGCTGTTCTGTGTGTTACATTCATCCCTGTCCACAGGTTCAGCTAATCAAATTGCTTATTCTCCAACGCTGTTTTAGATTAGGTCAGAACAAGAGTTTCCACTTGTATGTCTTCTGCCCAAGTCCAATGCTGTTTTATGGCCCCGTTTTTAATATGCATCTCCGTTCAAAGGGCGTTTGTTTTTCTTGAGTTACAAGAACAGGACGTCCACAGTCCCAGTCTTAATGCATCATGTTTAAGCTCAAGCCGGTAAGCTGCTCCAGCTGCAGAGAGGGACACTAAATCAAATTTTATAGCAACAGTTTTACTCCTCTAACATCCCAATGATATGCTCATTTTTTTAACCTAATCCTGGCTGATGCTGTGTCCTCATTAAGAGAGAGCACGGCCTGCTGCAGGGATTTCGTCAGTCCTGAAAAGGGTAAAGACCGGTACTCCGAGACAATAGCAGTTGTGAGAGCAGTCAAATGTCTGTGAACAACCACGTTGCAGGAAAAAAACACAGTCCTTGGAATAGTGTAACTGTATTCTGCATCTAAAATGAAAGCATGCCCCCTGAGAGAGCATTTAAACCCATTATGGAATTATTGAACAGCTTCTAGCTAGCAATGATCACTTGACTATGACAATTTCGTTGACACATTTGTTTAAAGCTGCTTAGCATTGCTGACTTCTGCCCTTCCTGCCCATCCATACATTTTCTAACAGCTTTATCCAATTCAGGGTCAATGGGGAGCTGGAAGCAATCCCGGCGAGCAAAGGGTACAAGGCAAGATATACTCTTGACAGCACGTTAGTCCATTGCAGGGCACACACGGACACACTCACACCAGAGCCAGTTTTCCCAGAAACCACTTAACCTACCAGTATGTCCTTTGAATGTGGGGGGAAACCAGAGCACCTGGAAAAAACCCACACAAACTGGGGGAGAACATGCAAACTCCACGCAGATAGTACCCAGGTCATTTCAAAAGAGTGCAAGGCAGCAATGCTAACCACTGCGTCAACCTAAAGTAATATATTATAGTGGTAATATACTTAAATTGTTACCCATTTAGAAAGATTTATAAAGCTCTTACAACAGAAGCCAAAGTGAAAGCCTAAAGTTAAATATACTATCCCACCTGGGATTGGAACCCACAACCTTCCAATTCTGAGCCCAAAATCTTAACCACTCCTCCCCACTGCTGCCTGAGGCTTTTCGTACAGTAGGAACTCTGCAGTTGTGAGTGTCTGAACTTAATTCCTGCCAACTTAACCTCATCCCCAGTGAATAAACTGTGCATTGAGTATCCACAGCTGTATGTCCTCATGGAAAAGATTCTGCCTTGAATTTCGCACATGAATGTGCACAAGTAGTCACTTTATAGAGGATTGGAGCGTGATGTCTATTTAGAAGGCCCACCTGTCTGCTTTTTTGTTACCTCTGTAGTAATTAAATGTGAGGTCAAGTGAAGGGCAACAATTCCAGTGCTGCAAGCTGCCTTGGCTTTGGTGTTTATGTCCTGACTGCACTGTCACACTGCTGGCCCTCTTGTCCTTTCAGAGGGGCCATGCAGTCCAGCCTCCTCAGACCAGGGAAGACAGCATCCAGCTGGCACAGCTTCTTCAGCCTCTCCACAGTTTAACATTACAGAAGGAACCAGGCCAAGCAAAAAAGGATGAAACTTGGACGACGGAGGGAGGAAAACATTGCTTTTCTAGTGGGCTTTGACTGCCCTCTAGAGGCCCGAACCAAAAATGCAGAAGGAGCTGGAAAGAGCCTCTGCCGACTTTAAGCCCTCCTGTTCAGCGCACAGAACCTATTTAAGTTCTTCGGTGAATTTCTCAACAGGCTGTGAAAAAAGTACATAGATATTGTAAGTGATGAACACTGATGATTGTTAGAAAGTGGGATAGGCCTTTATAAATCAGCAGCTACTGAAGTGAAAGTGTGAGAGGGTCTATAAGAAAAGGATCCCTGTGAAACCAGTGTGAGCCGAGGGAGAAACAGACATTCCTACAAGTATTCAAGTCTATATTCTGTCTCCATTAACGCTTACTTTGGGTTCCCAGGCTTAACCTGGCTGCAAAAGAGCAGGCTGGAACTGCACAGCAGAGTTAAGATCAATGTACCAGGCTCTGTGCACAATATACATTGCTGTCCAGCTGAGGGCAGCAGATATAAAAACGCAGCACACATCGGGCCTCTAAACAAGTAAAAAGCTAAAGAAAAATGTCTTGTACATACAGTTCATAATACAAATTGTCAAGGATGTCGGAAGGGACGAACCATGGAATGACAGGAGAGCGAAAAGACCCTATGCGTAGCGGCGAGACGGGGGTTAGCCCGGGCTCAGCTGTTCAGGGAATGCCATATAGAAACCTATGCCCTCAGGTAGCGGACGTGGGGCGACCTGGTGCTAGGCGGGCAAGACCTGGAAATATATAGCCCCAGAGAGAGAGAAACACCGGAAGGACAGCAGAGAACCGGAAATGAGAGACAGGACAGAGAAGGAGCGCCCTCTGGCTGCAGAGGGCGTGACAACAAATAATAATTGGATTAAGGCTTTGGGTGGCATGGTGGCAGAGTGGTTAGCCAAGGTCCTGGGTTGAATTCTGGAGCTGGGGTGCTTTCTGCGTGGAGTTTGTATGTTCTCTACATATTCAGTTGTGTTTCCTCTGGGTGCTCTGGTTTCCCCCCACAATGCAAAGACAAATTGACAGTTAAATTGCCTTCTGGGAAAATTGTCCCTGGTTTGAGTGTGTGTCTGTGTCTGTTTCTGTCTGCCCTGCAATGGTCCAGGATGTATCATGCCTTGCACCCATTGCAGGCTCGGATAGGTTCCGGTTCTCCCACAAACCTGAAGGGGACGAAAAGTTTAGAAAACGGATGGATAGATGGATTAAGAATTTATAAGAATCTGATAAGAATGAAGCAGTTTTTGTTCATCATGTCCTTTTTGGTTTCAGAAAAGACTCTCAGTTTAGCCACTGTTAGAAGCTGCTGCACTGCTAAGCTTGAATGCTAGGCAGAGCAAATGCCCCAACTAAAGCTGTGTGTTGTTTTTATGCAAATGCAATTTTTTAAATCTCATCCAGAACGCAGGTGTGTCTCTTTAGAAGATATAAGTCTTTTCCAATTCAGGGCTCAGATTCTCTTTAGCAGGTCCTCACACTCTCGGGATTTGTGACCAGCACTGTCCTTAAGGGGCAACATAAAAAAAAAAAGCTGTTCTGCTTGGAGTCCCAATAAAGACCTCTGCCTGTGGCTTGTTACAGCACATTTAGGGCACTCCTGTGGTGATGTTTGGCTCAGTAAAGGGATGGAATCTTTTATCCAAGGTGCCGCAGGGGAGATAACTGTTACTGGTGCGCTCAATGTGCAAGAATTGGCCAGGGTTGCCAAGTGTACCTCTTTCTTTTCTTTTGAAGCTGGTGATTTCTAACACCCTCCCCCCTCCAGTGCCAAGGCAGGTGCAAGCCCTACATTTAAAGCAGGCCAGGAACTCGCAGCTGTAAACGATAATGGGATCTGCCAGTGGCTCTTCAGCTGGGCACTTAAAAACTCCGCTTGAAGAGGTGCCACGCTCCTGCAGAGCCAGGGTTAACAGTCCTGCGCCCTGCGTCACACTCAGCGGGCAGCCCTGGCGGCATGGACGCTGAAATTGGGGGTGATGTGATGTGAACAATACTGGGGCCCTGGATCAGATTGTCCTTTCTCTGTCTTTGCCTTTCTGTGCTGTCTTTGAAAAGATGTACTGTAGCACGCTTAAAAAAACCCTCAGAAATCCAATGTGCTTCTAAAAATATATCTGCAAACTAATAGTTACAGGGTTGCTAAATAGCTAAAAGTGTCAGACTGCTGCAGCAATGAAGTGTGATTTTTGGCAGAAGCAGAGTGCATAAATATATCATCATCATCCTTCAATGCACCTGGAAGAAGTGGGCAAATGATTATAGTGCAACACATCTACAAAAAGTGCTTCTGTATTTTTCTTCTGTATTTAACATGTATGCTTTTTATTATTTTTCATTTTTCTGTCTGATGAATTGGTCTTAGCGATGGTTTTAAGAATTGAGAGATATCAATACGTTTTTTTATTTTGATAAGTATTTAGGTCACCCTGTAGCTCTTATACTTGTAAAAGTGTGCTACATCTTTACAAAGACAGCATGGACAGGTGAAGACAGAGAAAAGTCACACACTGATCCAGGTCCCCTAAACTCCTATGACCTGTAGGAGTGATTTACGTTTTGAGTAACCTTCACTAGGATTGCACCAATGCATATTCCAGTCTGTTTTTCAGTTAACAACTATGCATTGCTAATACGTTATAGCTTATTAATAATAGTGGTGATGTTTGGACTTAATAAGTTTAACTCAGATATTTAACTTATGGGTGGCAAGTGGAGCAGTGGTTAACAATGGCCCTGGTGTCAGTGTGTGGGTGTTTGTGTGTGTCCTACAATGCACATCCTGTTCAAGGTGCATCCTGCCTTATGCCCACTGCTTGCTGGAATAGACTCCAGCTCCCATATTACCATGTAATAGACAAAGTGATTACAAGATGGATGGATTTAACTAGTCCCTTGAAACAGAAGACAAGTGTCCGAAGAATACCCCAGAAAGCATCGGAAAACACCCTCATAGCAGAGAACCCCATAAAATCAGAACAAACGTGTCATTGACAAATGTGGATATACTGTAAGTCCCTAAAAGAGTCCTGATCATAACTCACAATTATTCAGCACATAGCAAACACAACTGACAAGGGTTAGCCCTAACAGAGGACTCATAGGCCAAACCAGTTTTCTCTACACATCAAGAGCATTTAAAATATTGCTGGAGTCAAAACTTTAAAAAAGATATAACATAAAACTACGCAAAACTGGGGAAACAGCAGCACCAGGCAATTATACACAAAAGCAGAATCCAGTTCTGTACGTGTGGCCCAATAAATCCAAGCCCTCCAAAAACGTGCGGAATGTGCAAATTAAAAACAAGCTGCTGCCTTATCATTCGTAGTTTGCAAACGTAAAAGTTTTACAGCCTGACTTTTATGGGTCTTGAATGTCTGTAATTTCAAGAAAACAGGATTGTTAATGTGCAAAACTGTACATTCAGTTATTGGCTCCATCTGGTGCTGGCTTCTTCCTCTGCATTTTCAAAAACACATTTACAGTATGTATTCAAAATGTCTGTTCACTCCACCCTCTGCAGCAGTAAGCACAACATTTCAACCACTAGTTGGATTGTCACCAATTATTCAATCAAGTGCCTTATTTCAGGGGCAATTATCAGAAACTGGTTCCCATGTGATATGATGGCCTTCCATAATGGATCACAGACTGTAGTGAGATACAGACATGGATGCACATCAGTTTGTAAATTATAATGGATAAAGAGATAGAAACTCACATCAACATATAAGACTGAACAATCAGACCTCAGTACTTGTGGAAGAGTCAAATTGCCATGGGAGAGCCTGACAATTATCTTTTTTTAACCAAAGCAGTAGTTGATACCAAGTCATGTGTCCTTGGGTAGATTGTTTCAACCTTCTTAGTAAGGGCAATTAATATACTTCTTGAGTATACTGAATCTAAAAAAATGTTTTGACATATTCATCTATACATTTTCTAACCTCTATATCCAATACTATGTCAAGGGGGAGCTGGAGCCTAAACTGACAAGGAACAGGTGCAAAACAGGATACAGCCTGGATGGGACACACCACTCTATCACAGGGAAGACAGATATGCACATACTCATGCTAAAACTCACAACAGGGCCAGTTTTCCCATAAGCCAGCTAACCTAAGAGAATGTCTTTGGACTGTAGGAGGAAACCAGAGCACCTGGAGGAAAACCATATGAGCATGGGCAGAAAGCCGTGGGAAGAGAAAACATTTGGCACCTGAAATGAAAATCATTTCAGATAGCACCTCAGGAATTGAAAAGTGGTGTTAGCCTCACTGTGCTGGAAACATTCCACTCTGTACTTTTGTAATCTGGCCATCCCTTCTCTGTGGTACAATGTGGCACCCAGGTGGGTACAACACTTCCACATATACAGTAGAGTGGGACTCCCTTTATGTGTAAAGTGATTTGGGATCCTTTGGAATGAAAAGAGCTACATAAATGGCTCCCCATCCACCAGTGGATTTTAAATTTCTCCTAGTTTTTAAGACTCTAAAATGCAAAGGCACTCACAGGCCATTTTCAAACCTCACCCTGGTCTTTATGATCAGGTCAATTTAATCCAACCAAACTGTGTACTATGGATGACTGTGCCTTCTCTATCTCAATTCAATTAAATTCAATTTATTTTTATAAAGCGCCTTTCACAATAAGATTGCCCCAAGACAAACAAGGAAGTGACCATACATACCATATTCATACATGCCGTGAATACAGAACAGAAAAGACCAGAAGAAAACGGAGGAGAGAAACCAAAAACTCCTTAGTCAGGAGAAAAAAACCCTCTAGGGGTCCAAGGACAACTGGCTACCCAACCCCTTTGGGTATGTTAACATTATAGAATTAAAAAAAGGAAAAAATGAATAAAGGTATTAATCCATCCATCATGTATTCTGTATGTCAGTACTCCATGCAGATCTCTGTAGACCAGCAAAATCCTCCTAAACAATAGCTACAGTATATCCACAATGTCCCTCTTGGATCCATGTCAGTGATGCAGCATCCAAGCACAGTGCTGGCTTACCACAAGGCACAGTTGTATTCCTAGCATCCTATTAAACTGTTTCACTAAGCCATTTCCTTGGGGATGCAGAGTGGTGGTCCATGTTTTCTTGATCCTCAGCTGCTGGTACATAGTGGAGAATGCCCTGGATTTGAAGTTTCTGTCTTGATCAGAGAGGATCTCCTAAGGGAATTCAAACCGACTGAAGAACCTTCTGTGCATCACACACGGTTTTGGTCTCTTGGTCCGGCAGGACATAAGCTTCTGGCCAGCGCATAAAGTGGTCTATCAGTACTAGCACGAACTATTTGCCCCTTAATATATTAAGAATTGGTCCCAGGATGTCAACAACCACCCACTTCATTGGTTTCTCTCCTAGGAAAGGGTTGGAGGGCAGCTCTTGACTATTCCGTGGGGCCATTCCTGGTGTTGCAAGCATTAAAATTGTGATATAAACTTTTACATCATGCCGGATGTTCTCCCTGTAAAAGGCTTGCTGGAGACATTAGAGCATCTAAGAAACACCAAAGTGTCCTCACCCCGTGCGGCCCATGGTGGGCTCTTAAGACCTGGTGTTGTTATGCAGTGGTTATGACTACCTGCCACAGTGCCTCTCCGGATGTGGGATTTGTCCAACACCGCTACAGAGCTCCTTGCTCAGTCCCAAGCCTGGCCATAGCTCCCAGAGGACTTTAGTGGATGGCGGTTCTCCCATAAGTTCTTCCCAGATAGGTCATGTCCCGTCTTGCACTCACCATTGGTCCAGCTGTAGTTTGGGGTCGTTTTCCTGTGTCTTCTCCCAGTCTGGGGTCTTCTCAGCTTGTGGTTTTCAATCTCGCTATCATTTGTTGATTTGGGGTTGTGATTTGGGGTTGTGTTGTCCAGGTCTGTGCTGCTCCATGAACTGGAATACCTGGAGTTTGGTGATCCAGTGGACAACCTGATCTTCAGGCCCCTTAAATGACAGAAACCAAAGAAGAGTCACATGGTGTGTGTGGAGGATGATGGAAAGCCCACAGATATGGTGACGGAAGTATTATATTGCATCCATGACAGCCAGGAGTTCTCAGAAGGTTACACAATACTTGCATTCTGTGGGTGTCAGTGTCTCACTGTACGACGCAATGACTTACTCTCCCTCATCCGAGTTGTGCAACAGTACAGCTCCCAGTCCTTCATCTCTGATATCTGTATCAAGGATGAATTGAAGCCTGAGGTCTGGAGCAAATACGATTGGAGCATTGCACAATGTGTCAAAGGCCTCCTGCCACGTCCATCCATTCAAACTCACCTTTCCAAGTGATGGCAGAGGTGATAGTGGCCAAGCCTGCCACGAAGCAATGGTAGTGCAGCACCAGCCCTTAGAAGGTTCTTAGTTGCTCCAGTTTGAAGGGCTCTTGCCACTTCCATACTACACTAACTTTGTCTTCCTGGATGGTAATTCCAGCTTCACTGATGTGGTGGCTTAAAAAGGAGCCCACCCTCTGTATTAAGTTCCCTGTTGCGGTAAGGCACATCTCCCTCTCCAGTGTTCTGGCCACATGGAAACCTTCTGGCCACATGAAAACTGCTGGGAATGTCGCCCAAGTGGCTTTTTGGCATAGGTGGAGCTGAGAAGGAGCTGGTCTGCACTTGGCCTGTGAATTCAGAGAGCCATTCAGTGCTAAAGGTGCTTAAACAGGCCCCCTAGCTGATAAGTGGACCCCCCCTGGAGGTCTAGCTGGGCCTGGGACCCCCAATGAAGTCCAACTCTCCTCACCATCAGTAACCTCCAGGTAGAGCTTAGACTATGTGGTGTGCACATCTCAATGTCTACTGCAGGCATTGGGGGACAGTGTGTGTTCCTGGAAGATCTACTCCAACTTAGATCTCTACGGGGTCATTTCTAGGGTTGAGGGGTCTGCTAAGCAGACTTAGTGGTGTAGGCAGTTGGGGTTGAGGTCATACATGAAGCAGTAATTAGTTAGCTCTCCCTGGGTATCTGTGTTGAAGTGTGGATAGGCCATGCATGGTAGAGAATGCCTGCGGCAGAGCACCCCAACCTTTTTCCCAGCTGTTGCATGTAATGTTTGAATGGTTCATACATCACCAGCATTGTTTCTGCCCCACCAAAATGGTAATTGAAAGCTTCTAGGACAGCTTCATAACTCCTAACTTCATCCCACGACAAGTTGAGCAGAATCTCTGAACCTCTATGTGTGCATACCAACTAGCTGTACAGCCTTTTTTGTCTTCTGTCCAGCTGTTAAGGTCAAGGACTAATTCAAACCTCCTCTTAAAAGCCTTCCAGGTGCCTTGTTCAATATGTAATGCCCCACCGCCAGCAGCATGGTCCCCAGCCTTTCCTGACTATTGCGTCTGGCCTGCTCTACTCTTGCTTCAGCCTGCAATCCCTCACTCACCAGTGCATTTGACAAAGTCCCTCTAATGACGACGTGAACCATCTTTTCACTTTCTCTTTTTGAGGACTAATTTCACTCTTAAAGCTCTTAATAAATTCAGCAATTGCAGCCCTACCTCTCAGTTGGTCGGTCTGGGGGAATCCAATGTCCCAGCACAGCTCTGGTGCGTATTTAGGTACATTCCTTGGTTTTCTGTGCTTGACCCCAGGTGGGGAGTCCTGGCTTTCTGCTCTGTGTTTTTCAACATTTTCCATGCTGCCTTCAGTTGGCAGGAAGCTGAATCAATCCCACCAACTGACACCAATGTGGCAAAACCAGTTTGGCAGAAACAATACTGACAGGAGAGAATAGACAGGAGGCAGGAAGAGGGAGCTCCCGTAGCTTGTCAAGTGGTGCAATGAGGGCAAAGTGCTAAGGCAGACCCTCTTATATAGGGTACAGAGGGGGAAGGGAAGTTGTGACTCAAGGTTATACGGCAATGGCACTGTCCATAACTCTGAGGGGGAGCTAATATAATAATACAATTACAACATATAGCACATTTCATTACAGTGAATCTCAAAATGCATCTCAAAGTGATACGAAAGAAAAGCTAAAAGAGAAGCTAAGGAAACTAAAAATTGCTAAGAAGTAAAAATATAAGAAATTATTAGTTTATAGTACAGGAATTTGATAGTCTTACTGGTAGAGAAGAGTTTTGAGATCTCTTTTAAAGTTCTCAGTTAAAACTGCTTGTCTGAGATGAGCAGGGAGGCTATTCCACAAGCGAGGAGCTGCCGCTAGGTAGGATAATACGAAAACATAATTTTTAACTTTCATTCATATGCTGATGACACTCAAATATACATTTCGCTTACACCTAATGACAACTCGTCTACTATCATTTTAGTTAATTGCATTAATGAAGTAAAGGCTTGGATGTGTGAAAACCTTTTGTTATTCAACTCTGATAAACCTGAGGTTCTGTTGTTTGGAGGCAACAATACTGATAGGACTACTATAACTTCAGAACTTAACTCAGAGGATTTAAAAATTTGCCTTAAAGACTCAGCACATAACCTGGGTGTCATATTAAACACAAGGCTCTCGTTTAACTCTCATGTTAAAACAGTACCAAAAACTTACTTGCAAAACTAAGGCAGTTTAGTTAGTTCCCCTAGCTTATGCAACAGCCTCCCACCCCATATTCGAGATGCTGAATCAATCTCAGTATTCAAATCCAGACTGAAGACCTATTACTTCAGCCTAGCCTACTCACACCTTACATTATAGTCTGCTGCAACCATGGCTGCTGGTGCTGCTGTACATGCCAGTGTGTGTCTCTGTGTTGGTCCACCATGTAGACACATCTGTTATGACCAAACTGTCCTATTCTCCTTCTCACATGTCTGGATGGCACCCGGGCTGGGCACAATAGGCTACACAACCTGGGATTGATTCTGGTCTGGGGCACCTTCTGCATGGAGTCCTTGTGTTCTGCCTGTGTCCAAGTACATCTTTTGCCTGGTATTCTGGTTTCCTCGGACAGATTTCTGTGTTAATTGGTGTCTCTAATTTGTTCCCTGTGTGCATGAATGTGTGAATATGTGTGTTCTTTGCTGGACTGGAAACCTGTCCAGAATTCTGTCCAGGTGGTAAGGGGCGGTGCAGTGGCTCTGTGGGTAAGGCTCTGCGCCTGTGGTTGGAAGGTTGCAGATTCGCATCTCATGGCTGGCAGAGGAATCCTACTCTGTTGGGTCCCTGAGCAAGGTCCTTAACCCCAACTGCTCCAGGGACAACATATAAATGACCCCAAGCTTCTCTCTCCCTGTCTGTGTGTCTCATGGAGAGCAAGTTGGGGTATGTGAAAAGACACATTCATAATACAAGAAATTGTTTATGGCCAATAAAGTGATCTAATAATATTATCACCTACCCATCGTCTGCCAGCTTAGATTCAGCTCAGCTGGGTGGATTAGATGGTTATGGACATATGGATGTTTCTGTACAGTATATGTGGTGTGTCTGCTTTCTCATTCATTTCAATATCATTGCCCAAGCCTATATATGACACCTTCACATGAATCAGAAAATGCCAGGTGGTCAAAGGACTCAAGGTTGGATTTACCAACACCTACTAATACTTGTGCTACCACTCTCATACTAGAGTTCACAGGTGCCAAATGTTTTCTCTTCCCACGGCTTTCTGTCATGTCACATAAATTGACTATATATTTTATTACTGTTCCAGTCATTTTGTACCAGGGGATCTTCTGAGCACATGCAAACACACCTCAGTAACTTTAAAATAAAAAGTGACATATAGTATGTTAGTATGTTCTCCCCAAGTTTGCAAATTGGCTTCTGGGTAAATTGGCCTTGTTGTGAACGTGTGTGTGCCCTGTAATGGACTGGCATCCCATCTATGGATGGGTGTACCCAGCCTTGCACCCATTGTGTACCAGTATAGGTTTACGACTTCCTGCGACCCTGAACTGGATGAAGAAATTTTATTAGAAATTAGAAATGTTAATATTTGTTTTTTTTAAAAAAGCAAATAACGATAAAATACTCCAAAATCATATTTTTTTTTGCATTTCAGGCGGCTAACAGATTCAGAACATTGGCTTATGTGTAAATCTGTTAATGCATTTCACAGGCACGACAGTAAAGGGGTGGAAACCAACCCAATATTTTTAGTTTTTAACACCAGTTACTAGAGCCCCTCCCCACTGCATTAAATTCTGTAATCAGTCTATCACACGCACAGACACCACCAACCAGTGGTTATTACGGGTGCCCAGGAAAGCAACTTTATTATATCTTGCTAAAACCCAGTAACGTAATAGCGTAATAATAAAGAAAAACAAAGCATTAATGCATATCATACTTTACACATATATCATACATATCTCGGTGTTACGCTATAAACGCATTTTACGCGTTTACGATGAAATGGTGAAAAACCTGGCACGTACACACATTTCAGGTGAAGAGCACATACAGTACATTTGAAAAAAGCCCGTGTCTCAGGATTTTTTCGTCATTTTAAGTAATATAGTTCCAACGTGAAAGATTTCATGGGTTGCTTAGGCAGTTTAAAAACTACACCTCCCACAATGCACTGAGTCAAGCGCAGTACAGGAAGTGGAATTTTTTACTGTGGCAGACCAGTATTAGTAGTATAATGCGGAGATGTGGAGTAGACTTCTTTGTATATAAAACCTTTTACATTTAAATGATAACTAATGCATTTGCAGGTTGATGTATGCTGTAGCTAAATAAGCCTGTGTTTAGAATTAATATAATACAGTGCAGTTTACCTTTTTGATGGTTTCGCATGAAAGGAGTCTGTTAACAGGTATATCGTATTTTACGTAAGTAAGACGATTCTGACTTTTAGATTTTGTTTCTGATTTTATTTAAATAAGCTGAACAATGAATTGCTCACAGAACTCCATGAAATGGAATGCACCCTTATCAGTCAATTGAAAATAAAGGATAAATGTAGCTTTACTGTGGCACTCGCGGAGACGCACGTATATTAATCTATATAAAAAACTGACGTTTTTTTTTAACCACGTTACACATAGTATTCGTGTGATGTAGCAGTAGTAGGGTGCTATAATTCATAATTAACATTGAACAAAGTGTTATAACTCCTCCGATAAAACATTTTATATAAATCATTTTTGTTCTGGGTAGAAGTCGAGACAATCGTGTGTTAATTTCAGTAGCGTGCGGCGGATTTTACAATCTTCATTAGGGTGTCACAAATATAGTTTAAACCGATAGATCTGTCGCCAGTCGTTACGTATTATAAAGTTTTATTTAAAAAATAAAAACAAGTGAGGGTAATTTTTTTATTATTTATATTCGAAGCGGCTTATCCCACACCGATCAAAACAGGAGCTGCGGCTACTGGCTGCCTCGGTAATGCCTGTTAAAAGCATTTCAGCCCCCAGACATATGTTAAAAGACCCAAATAGGGTTTATGTCGTCGAGATTCCTTGTTAATTTCTGGGGGTGTCTGGCGGCCTTCCTGGCATTTCGGGGCCACACGCAGCGGCCTTGATTTAGATTTATGTGTCTCCTCCTCTCTGTATTTGACTTAATTCTTTAATTAAACTTAATTGTCATTATACTAACACAGGTGCATAGTATAATGAAAAGTGTTTCTCATTAGTCACTCAGGTGCAGTATATAAATAGGAGAGAAGGTAAGACAATAGACTAACACAATAACAATAACAATCAAAACTGTGCAAAATCCGCAAACGGAGAAAATATAACAGGAAAAAAACAGTGCAAGGTAATTCGGGGAACAGTGCAAAAATAGTATGGTGATTAATAAATATTACAACTAATACAGTTTTACTGAGCTATCGAAGGGACAGTACAATTTTGGCTTACATGTCATGTGTGTAGTGGTGTTGGAGTACAGTCCTTGTGGGTATAGGAAGAAGTTAGAAGAGATCATAGTATGATGGGAGGGAGTGGGGGCGTCACCAACTTGACGGCTCTGGGGAAGAAGCTATTTTGGAGTCTAGTTGTGTTCGACTGGAGTGACCGGAACCTTCTGCCACATGGGAGGGGAGCAAACAAGTTATGACTGGGGTGAGTGGGGTCAAACATAATTTTGGTGGCTTTTTTCAGACTCCTGGTGTTGTATATTTCCTGGATGGAGGGTAAGGCACTGCCGATGATGTGTTGGGCAGTTTTGACCACCCACTGCAGTGCCTTACGGTCGGATGTGGTGCAGTTGCCGTACCAGACTGTGATGCAGCTGGTCAGTATGCTCTCCACCGTACATCTGTAGATGTTGGTGAGGATCTGTGGATGCAGGTGTATTTTCTTCAGCCTTCTCAGGAAGTACAGCCGCTGTTGTGCCTTCTTGATGAGACTGGAGGTGTTGAGTGACCATGTAAGGTCCTTAGAGATGTGAACACCTAGGAATTTGAAGTTATTCACCATCTCCACCGCAGACCCTTCAATGTAGATGGGGGAGTGGACTTTTCCTTGTCTCCTGAAGTCAACAATCAGCTCTTTGGTTCTGCTGATGTTGAGACATAGGTTGTTGGTTCGGCACCAGTCTGCAAGTTGTTTTATCTCCTCCCTGTACGTTGTCAGTGATCAGGCCCACGACTGTGGTATTGTCAGCATACTTGATGATGGTGTTTGTGCTGAACTTGGCAGTACAGTCGTGGGTGAACAGGGAGTAAAGCAGTGGGCTGAGCACACAGACTTGAGGGGCACCGGTGTTAAGGGTGAGTGTGTTGGAGGTGAGGTTGCCGATCCTGACAGTCTGGTGTCTGCTGGTGAGGAAGTCTAGGATCCAGCTGCAGAGGGTTGTATCTAAACCTAGAGCCCTGAGTTTGGTAGAAAGTTTTATGGGTATGATGGTGTTAAATGCTGAGCTAAAGTCAATAGCATTCTTGTATAGGTGTTCCTTTTATCCAGGTGGGTTAGTGTAGTGTGTAAAACTATAGAGATAGCATCCTCTGTGGAGCGGTTTGTGTGATAGGCAAACTGGAGAGGATCCAGTGTTTTTGGAATGCTGGCTTTAATGTGTGGAATAAGTTGTCTTTCAAAGCACTTCATTATGATGGGGGTGAGTGCAATAGGGCGGTAGTCGTTCAGGCGTGTGGGGGCTGATTGTTTTGGTACTGGCACAATGGTGGTCGTCTTGAAGCAGCTAGGTACAGTGGCCTGGGCCAAGGACAGGTTGAAGATGTCAGTACAGACATCAGCTATCTGCCAGGCACATGTTCTGAGTACCAGGCCAGGGATACCATCAGGTCCAGCAGCTTTATGTGTGTTCACTCTACTTAGTGATTTCCACACGTCTAGCTTGGATAGTGTGGGGGGTGGGGAGGCAGGGGAGTCAGTGGTCCAGGTGGTTGGTTCAGGGTTATGAGCTTCAAAGCGTGCGTAGTAGGTGTTAAGCTTGTTTGGAAGAGAGGGGTGAGTAGCACTTACAGGGCTTGTTTTGTTCTTGAAGCTTGTGATTGTATTTATGTCTTGCCACATGCGTCGTGGGTTAGCGTTGGTGTTGTAGTGGTGTTCTATCTGGGATTTGTACTGTTTCTTGGCAGATTTTATGCCAGCTCTTAATTTTTTCCTAGCCACTCTCAATTCTTTCTCATTAACAGATTTGAAGGCTGCATCACGGGCTTTGAGCAGGGAGCGGATCTCAGTGTTCATCCAAGGTTTTTGATTTGGGAGTTTGCGTATCTTTTTAACACTCACCACATCATCAGCACATTTGCTGATGTAGCTGGTGACTGATGATGCATACATGTCAATATCGGTGTGGGATCCGTGGGAGGCTGCATCTTTGAAAACACTCCGGTCTGTGCACTCAAAACAGTCCTGAAGCATTGATTCTGCCTCTTTGGTCCATGTTTTTACAGTTATAACTGGAGCTTTGGTGCATTTGAGAAGTGGTCTATAGGCTGGGAGTAGGAATAGGGAGATGTGGTCGGATCATCATTACAAAGCTTTTGTGGTATATTCAACGTAGCCGATTAAGTTGTACAGGAGAAAATCTTTAAACAAAAGTGCAGACGTTATGTGGCCTCTAATCACCACTATATAACCGATTAAATCACATTTATTTTAAGTTATACTAATGCTAGGCTACCAGAAAAACAATTGTAAGAACTAAAACAGTCTATAGTAAGAATATGAAGCACTGATATCAGCACCCTGTACATATGTATAGTTTATAGTGAATAAGTGCAATCCATCCATGCATTTTCTAACCGTTTCTTCCAATTCAGGGTCTCAGGGGAGCCGGACTCTACACCAGCAAGCAACGGGCACGAGGCAGGATATACCCTGGCACACACATTGACATGCAGGCACTATACCAGGGCCAATTTTCGTAGCAGCTAATTAACATACTAGTATGTCTTTGGACTGTGGGAGGAAACCCTTGTGAGCATGGAGAGAACATATAAACTCCACTGAGATAGTACCTCAGCAGTTGAACCCAGGGCCTTGGCACTAACCATGGTGTCACGGGTTGAAGCTGAGAGATCAGAGGTGCTGCTTCCTGGTCCCCATTCCTTCACTCAAGAGCGTGACTAGATTTTTGAAAGGTCCCTTTTGACTACATTCAGAAAGTAAGTTGTGTTGTGTTAGGCTGCCACTTACATGCTTTGGAAGCAGACACTAAATATTGCATAATCAAGGGAAGATCTATCTGTAGGTGCAGTGTGTCTAGCCAGAGCCATTGTGAATCTGCTGTCTCTTTGGCAGCTCCAAGCCCACTCACTCTAACGGTACAGTTAAAATTAGTGTTCCTTTAGGAAATTGTGCAAAATGTCAACATGTTAGAGAAGATATTGCTGCTCTGGATTCAGTCCAGAGAAGAAAATGCATTCTGGGGCTTAAAGAGATGTCTGACTCTGACAGATTGAAGGACTTGAATCTTTTTAGTTTTGAACAGACTACAAAGGGTACCTGATTCTAGTCCTCAAAGGGATTTTGCTCAGTGGACTTCTTTGGCCTCGTGGAAACATGAATCAGAAATCAGAAAGCACCAGTGGAAACTGAGGGACAAGTGCAATTCAATCAGAGAACAGTGGGTGTTTCTTTACAAAAAGAGATGTGGGAGTATGAAACAAGCAGTGTTTTTCAAACCAAAACCCTGTTTTCTTTCAAGAAATGTCTGGATGGTGTTGGCTTTGAATTAGCTACTAATTATCAAATGGTCCAGACAGCCCCATCTAGTTTGTAATCTTTCTTATGTTCTTAACACAAGTAGTACAGAGGTCATTTATAATAAAGGGCCGACCTTCCCAGAGGGACGCCTGGGGGAATTATATCACAATAGTCTCCTATTACATCTTGTTATTTCATAGGGACTCTTAAATTAGCCACCTTTGAGATGTAACGTCCTGGATGAATTTATTTAATCATGTTATTTTCCTTAAAAACAGGACTGGCAAATGGTTCATGTACATTTTCTTCCTGTCAGTCTGCTTGGAAGGATCTGAGGTTAGGCAGCATGCGTGTTTCTCATTCTGCGCTGTCTCTTTCTGTTTCTCCCTGTGCCATTCTGCGTGCCCCAGGTGCAGTAATGTTGCCCACCCCCGTGTGCCCCCACGTGGGGCGCGGGCCCTTCTCCGATGTGTATGACCCCGCGGAGGACTCCTTCCTGATGATGGACGCACTGGAGCGGGATGCGGAGATGCTGCGTCAGCTGAAGTAAGCGGTCTCCCTTTCCTTCTCAGTATATGATACTTAACAGATACTGACTCCAGGACAGCCATTTTCCTCTTATAGCTGGCAGAGGAGTGAGTGGCTCATATTCTCCAGTCTGATTTGCAGGCAGCACTGCTATGGATTCACAGAAATGTTGGCAAATTACTTGTTAATTACTTATTGCATTTATTTCCTCACTATGGATTTGACTGTTTTGAGCAGTGCATACCCACATTCTCTCCAGTCTGACTGTCTTGCACTACAGTTGCCTTTCTCTCCTGGAACTCATCCAGCTAGAACACAGTCCGGATATCCATTGAACCCAGGGTCAAGATATTGATTTTGACTGGATTCTGAATCATTGGGAAACCAACTAGTATTGCAAAGCAGTTTGATTTAGGAGGTGTAGGCACATGTACAGAAAACTCAATTGAAACAGAAAAGCAGAAAATATACTGTACTGCAAGCAGTCCTTGGACTTCTGTTCCTAAAAATATGGCCAAAAGCTGAAATGACATACAGTAAGTTGAGACTGAAATTTCCTAGAAAAACAGTAACATAATAGGCAGTTACATTCTTCACCAAGGGACCGATATGCAACATTTTATAGATTATATAAAGAAAATGTGCATTGATTGTTGATTGCTTTAAGGCCTGTAGTCGTCTTGCATTTGCTTTAAGAATTGTGTTCTGAGTGTTGTGTACCACATCCAGTTGCCTTCAGAATTTGCAATCCTCTCTAATTGATATAACTTAAAATATTTACTTAAAACTAATTGACATTACTTAAAGGATAGAATCCAAATGCTACACACTGCATCGTTGCACACAGTGTTTCCATGTTGTGTCATAGAAACAGGTCCATCCTCCGTGAGTAATAATAAGTGTGAATTGGAGACCTGTGTGTTGAGGCTGTATTTAACATCACCAAGTCTTCAATTGCTAAATTGTGAAGTGAATGCAATCCCTGTAGTAGTGTATCATAGTGTATCTTTCTGTCATGAGAACAGCAGGTTGCTAATGGAGGTCACTGTGTTTGTCTTCAGCCCGTCTGTATGTCTGGAGGTGGGCAGTGGCTCTGGTGTGCTTTCTGCGTTCCTGGCCTCCATCGTGGGACCCAAAGCAGTGTATTTGTGAGTCTACCTCAGTGAGTTCATGTCTTCATGAAACCACGGTCTCAATACCCCCCCCCCAGGTGCTGATCTAGATCAGTAGTATTTGAAATGAAGAACTTGAGAGACTTTCAGCAGCTGTTCCCTGTATTTCACTGTGTTCCCTGTGCTGTTCAAAGTCTTGGGAATCAGTCGGAACAGGATGGTATGCCCCTGTGCTCACTCACCCTGTGTTGCGTGTTGATGTGAGCTGAGATTTCTGTCCTCTGCAGTTGTACCGATGTGAACCCTGCAGCAGTAATGTGTACTATGGAAACTGCTCGCTGTAATGATGTCTCCCTTCAGCCACTCATCACGGACTTGGTGAGCACTGTTCTGTCACTGTCTACTGCACTCCTGCTTTTGGTGTTTTCTCTCATGTTACACTTGTTTCTGAGTCTCTCATTATAGCTCTGCTTTAACAACACATTTAACCTGTCCAAGTGTCTCAGCCCTAACTGCTCCCCTCTCTCTGACCTGGCCTCTCAGCTTTAGGCATTAGTCCAAACTTCTTCTCAGGATCGATTTTTGGCTGTTGAGTTCTAACAACTGACCTATGCTGCCTCCCTCTCTCATAGTCTCGGCTCTAACTGCTATCCCATGCTGCCTCCCTTTTTCAGCTGTACCTGCTATCCCACACTGCCTCCCTCTCAACAAGTCTTGGCTCTAAGTGCTATCCCACACTGCTGCTTCTCTCTCTAACCGCTGTCCCATACTGCCTTTTTTCCCCATTCTCGGCTCTAGCTGCTATCCCTTGCTGCCTCCCTCTCTCTCTGTCTCAGCTTTAACCGCTGTCCCACAGTACCTCCTATTCTCGGCTGTACCTGCTATCCCACACTGCTTCTCCCAGTCTTGGCTCTACACACTGTCCAGTGCTGCCACTCTCTCCAGTTCCTGAGTTCCTGTTGCTAGCCTGTCTTCCCTCCTTCCCTCCCAATCCCTAAACTCCTGCCTCTGTTGTTTTCAGTCCGTGCTGACCAAGTACTGTTTTTCTGTCACAGGTGGAAGCTGTTCTGCCCAGGCTGCGGGAGAACGTGGATGTCCTTCTCTTCAACCCTCCCTACGTTGTGACCCCCACAGAGGAGGTGAGAAGACGGCCCTGCACACCAGGTCTGCAGCTGCATTGTTTCTGGTGCTGTTGCCATGGAAATGAGTGCTGCTTGCCCTTGACAGGAGAAGCAGACTGATAATGATGTCTGAAGAGGACAAAGTGTTTTTCATTTTACATTTTATCTTTGTAAGCATACGTCATTAGTGAAGAGGGGAAAATGTGTATTGCTTGCTGCAGAAAAGTGAAGCATTTCAGAAGGATTAGCTTAATGGTCCTGTCTCTCCATTCACAGGTGGGCAGCCATAGCATTGAGGCTTCCTGGGCTGGGGGCAGGCGGGGCCGAGAGGTGATGGACAGGCTGTTTCCACTGGTGCCACAGCTGCTGTCCAGCCAGGGTCTTTTTTACTTAGTTACTGTGCAGGACAATGACCCAGGTAAGAAGTGAGACCTGTTTTCTGCCAGTTTAAGATGGACATTCTTTCTTAAGAGTAAAAATGTTGTTTTAAAACATACAATTCAAAGTTACTCATTTACATCCCTTTATGCCTGTTGTTAAACATGAGCGTTAAGGTTACATTATAGATGAAATGCACTTGTTCCTCCAGTAACAGATTTAGGTCACGATGTTAACATCCATAGAATTTCTCATGCCTGGTCATTTTGGGAATCTGACACAAACACAATGCAGCCAGAACTGTGCATGCATAAATTTGCAGGTGCAGTGCACTGACTTGGATGTAAGCGAATAGCATGTTTTATAATATTATTTTTTCTATAATATGCAAATAAGTTACTGAGTCTGTGTATAGATTTAACAGGGTTACAGAGGGGGATGTAAGAAAGATTTTCCAGATCTGATTGGTTAACATTACCAAGTGTTACCCAAGTGTTACAAGTAGAATCACGTAAGCTATCTGTCCCATATCTGTCAATCCAGCTTGATGGGAAGGCAGCCAATGCATTCACTGCTTCCTTCGTTTTGCAGAGGAGATACTGCAGCTGCTGGGGCAATCTGGGCTACGGGGTGAGGTCTGTATTTCACGTCAGGCAGGACGAGAGGCCCTGTCTATCCTGCGCTTCTGCAAATCCTGACCTGGCTCCACCGGAGCCAGAGCTCCAGAAGTACACCATCTCTCCCTGCTGGAGCAAGGGCAGTGCACTCACTGCTCAAAGACTACAGCACCCAGCATGCAGGGCTTCATGCTGGTCTTCCCTGTCCTGTGGGCAGTGGGACTCCAAGAACCCACAGCATTTTGGATTAAGGAGAGAATATTACCTGAAACAGTGTGCGATTTGAAGGCTGTGTTGCAAGGCCAGTGACTTTCAAATGACTGTCAGATGTTTAAAGAAGAATATGGTTCCTGGCTCTGTGAAATCCCACGCTATAGGTACAGAGGTTGTCAGGCAGTATCACAATCCAGAGAGACTGGGTTGCACGTCTCTGAAGACAGGGGCAGATAACAGCTTAACAACTGCAGCAGCCCTCTCTACTCTTTTCCAATAATGTGTAGTTATATTAATCATGAAATAAAAAGTTTTATTTTTTTGTTTAATAGAATTCATATTGGAAAACATTAGTGTATCAGATCTTGATTCTCTGTGTTCTGTTTATTGGAGCTCATAGTTGTAGAGGAAATGACCTCTTGCCTGGAATGACCCCTATTCACTTTTGTTGCTCTTCAGTGAGGATGAAAACAAAGGTAGAGCTTTTCTGAACAGTAAGGTGGAGGGTTCCTCAGGTACAGATCCAATTCAGAAGGTGTTAGTCTGAATTGCTAGGCCACAAGCTGTACTATAACCATCACGGTAGAAATGAGGTAAGGGCATGAATATACAAAAGTAGTTTTTAAGCAATCAAATAGTTCATTTTAAAACCAACTTGCTCAATATTTCTTTGATAGATCATGATAAATGGTGACAGGAACATTTTATTTCTGACATCTGCTAACCTTGAAATTTTAGTAATAGAAATATCAAATATTCACTTACACCTACTACACACAATATGGACAACATGCTCACTTTTTTAACCAGGGAATGTTTAATATAGAATGGGACCATGCGCCTTGGGGGGAAAAAAAAGACATGGATATCTATCCGCAAGAGGCATTTCAGCAGCAGGTATTGAGCAGTACTCATCTGCATCACACATTTAAATGTAACCACTTTCCATCACAACATGACAGAAAGTTGAGAGCTATTGACTACTTTTTTTCAGTGAGAACCATAATTTCCATTTGCTTACACTCATACAAACACACATTTACTTTCCATCTTTGAAGGACCTTGGTAGCTACACAAACATCATGCACTTGTACCATTTTTCAAGTGTTCCCTGCCCAAAGGATTCTGGCATCTGTAAAGTACAAAAGGGATGTTTTAGAGAAGCCTGCTAGGAGGTTCTCATCCTGACCTTACAGAATCACCCATGTAGTAGACCCCACGATGTGCATAAAAGATATGGAGACCATGTGGACGGCTCACGTGTTGCTGGGGAGGGAGAATCATACTTGAAGACCAAGATGACCAATGATGATTGGGGAGTGGGGGAGATCTCTGGGTAAGAGCCAGGCATGCTGTTATCAGTGGGATGTGTCTGGTTTCTGGGTGGATTCAGCTAGTTAGCAACCTGCTTTTGGTCTAGGGGATGGCTTTCATGGGGATTCTTTTCAGATGGAGCTTTGTTATGAAAGAGGAATCACAAGAAAACATTTTATTGATCGCAAAAGGACCATGGTAGCTAAATAAATCATGTTAGAGCCTTGTTATTTGTAGTGGCAAGATTGTACTTAGAAAAGTGCCCCAACCACTACATTAGCAACTTATACAACACACTGTTATGACGGGTCAGTGGTTTTCAGACATTCTTTGGCCAGACTCACATGCTGCTGTTAGATGTCTGTTAGTGGGGAGGGGTCGGGTTTAGTTATGCGGAAATATCCTTTTATGGAGGAGGAGAAAGATGAGATACTGAGATGTTCAGTCTGTGGATGAGGTCTATGGGACTTCACTTCTGCTCCAAATGATGCGATTGTCATCTCCAAACTGCACGGCGCCACTGGCCACCAGCTCCAGGGCGGCTGGAAACGCGCGATGCTCTGCCTCCTTCACTCTCTCCGATAGGCTCTCCTCTGTGTCATTCACTAGCACAGGCACCGCCTCCTGGACAACGATAGCCCCTGCATCCACTTCCTCCTACAGAAGACAGAGACTGTTAGCTGAATGAAATATCACAGAGCACAGGAGCTGGGTTTGCAGTACTGTTGCTTTACAGACAACGTTGTCAAACTTCAAACTTCACTTACAGAAACACATGACTGGTGATAGAGGATTTGTACTAATGACAGAAACAAGGTTTTGCTTCAACAATACCCATATAAGTCTGAACAATAATACAACTGCAGGGAAGAAAAAAAATTCTGCAGTTTGTAAATCTGTGGCACTTTAAAAAAAAGTGACAAACTTTTAAAAAGACCAACTTTAGTGGAATATGAAAAGCTCCTCACTGCTCCCATATTTATCTTAACAAAATAGAAATACATAGAAATACACTCATAACTTACATTGGAATTAGTGATTTTAAGTAACAGGTAAAGCCAAATTGTAACCTAAAACCCTTAAAAAAACCCTACTAACCTCTTACAGTAATGAAAGATGTTAAATCTAAATATACAAACAGTATAAAAGTAAATAAGATGACTGTATAGGCTCACTAACTAGCTTTCGTAGGAATGCCTGATGAATCTTTCAGATAATAAAGCATTATTTTCAATATTTTCCTGAGCCGACAACGTAAAGCTGTGACCGCTTAAGTTGCAGGTTGACAGTATCATTACAGGAAACATAACTGCTAATAATTTTTCAGCTGTGAGGATTTGTATCACGACAGACTTTAGTACTGAGGCATAGGGTAAATAAAGGTGAGAGAAATCGTGCTATTTCATTCCATTCTGGGACCTCTGTCCTATCAGCATTACGGTTAGTTTCAAATGATTTAAAGTATACCAAACAGCTGTCAAATGGACTTAATGGCCATCTCTTACTGGTAACCCTTCTCAGGTTCACTGACACACGATTAACTGACCCTGCCAATTAAGATAATTTCTCTAAGTCTAAGATGAGCTGGATTGGCAGTTTGCAGAGAAACACTAAGAGAGACCAGGCGTACCGCCACGAAGTGCACAGTGCAGCCGGTGAGGCGCACCCCAGCTTGCAGCGCCTGCCGGTGGGCATGGATGCCCTTGAAGGAGGGCAGCAGGGAAGGGTGGATGTTCAGCATCTTCCCTAAAACGTAAAGCAGAAGAGAGCGGTCAGACTGCAGCAACGCAAGCCGAGACACAGTCCTGCGCTCCTGTCCCGATTCCACACAGAACGGGGACCGAGTTTCCTCCCAGTTGCCTGGAGAGGCCAACTCCGGTCTTGAAGGACCACCACTGTGACAAGTTTCTTTTTAAATCACCAGTTTCAAATGAGCTGAAACAACTGAATTCAAATCAGTGAAGTGGGTAGCTGGCTTCATGAAATAATTAAGAGGTCATTTGGAATGAACTGCACTGATACCAATATGTTGAACAGGAAAGGTCCAGACCACAATTGTTCTGGAAAACCTTCAAATTAAAATATTGATTGGTCATGGAATATGTGGTTTTAAAATAGTGCTAAGCAAACTGTACCTATAGTTATTATACTTTTATCTCAGAGGCCTCCAAAGTTATACTTTTATCTCAAAGTGAGCTTTCTCCCAGTCTGAATAGACAAAGAAGAGCTCTCTTCCAAGATTTTGTAATTTCTCACTCAGTTCCTCAGCAAGTCACCAGCTGCTCTGTACACAAAATCAGCAAAATGTTCTTCTTGTATGCTAAACTATCAACGCTGAAGGCCGGTTCAAGGAAGAATATGTCACATGGTTCATTTAAAACTTCCAGTAATGGAGAAAATGTCACATTGATAAGCAATAATAAATCAGAAGACAGAGCTGACACCTCTGTGTTTGCAGTGGGAAATCCTTGCACAGAAGAGTGATTGTTCCAGTAAGGCCATGGATCATAAAAATATACAACTGATCTCTTTGCAGTTGCTCCTAAGCTAGCTAACATAAAAAAATCTCACTATCATGGCCTTAAAAATCTAAGCAGTACATCATCAATTGACAGTGTTGACCTGTTTGGTGCAGACTGAGGCTTCCTCAGACTGAAAGAGTGGTTGTCAAACATCCACTCAAATAAACTGAACATTACCGACATGAAAAAAGAACTATACATTTCAGCTCAGGGAATGAAGGAGGTGCCCAGCCGAACTATTACAATTAATTATCAATGCAAATGTGTGTGCAGATAATGTGTGTATCAAATGCATTTAAAAGTAACTTAACACTTGGATTCAATTTCCAAGCCTCTGCAAATTAGTGAAACAATTCCAGCCAATTCCATGGATCTCAACATAAGAATAAGCATTCTCATCATAAAGCCAGAAGATATCAGTTGCTGGTGGACACTGAACAAAAAGGACAGCTACATTAGTGTAAAGCCAAATTTTGTCTTTCTTTATATTACTCTATATATCATTCTTCTTGTATGGATGACACAGTAAGAGTTTGAAATCCCTACATATTTCAGTAAATACATGAAATCCCTGGTTTTCCAATTTGTGAAAAATGTTTAATTTCTCTGTAATTAAGTAGATCTCCTACCTATAAAATGAATATTAGAAATGCAGCTCCTTTGACCCAGATCCTAATTTATTTTTACTTTTAGTATTACCATTCCACTTTCTGACGAAGGCGCCAGTGAGGATTCTCATGAACCCCGCGAGACAGACGATCTCCACACCAAACTCCTCCAGCACGTGGTCGATGGTACCATCGAACTCAGCGCGACTCCCATACAGCTTGTGATCAACCACCTGTCCGTAGCAGAGGGCATCAGTGGTCATGGCGGGCTGAACACATTGCTTACTGACATTTAGAGAACAGATCGGTGACACTGGACATCCGACGTGTACTACACAAGGGCTTTCATGCACACAAAGACCGTAGGGCAATTGGTAAAAACAGACTGAAGAACGTCGGCGTGTTTGGCATCATGTCTTGCAGAGCAGTAAGTATTTAATCAATGGGATGTATGACAGAAAGATAGGGAGGACAGAGACACACAAGATCAGGGACACTGACCCTGGTCTGGATGCCGGCCAGCACTGCCTTCTTCAGCCCCTCGACACCAGGCCGGTTGGAGATGACAAGAACGATCTCGGCGGAGCTGGTGGGCTTCTTGACATGTTCAATCAGAGCTTGCAGATTTGTGCCTGATAAAGAGACACACGTTTACATCATTTAGGACCTCACACCTGAACAGCAACACCGCTGCAGAGTGACAGGAAGTTATGTAAGCAGCGGTGAATGGCACTAAGCTAACAGACACCCTAATACAATTGTGGTGAAATATGTTGCTCTGGATCCGACATTAAAAAGTGGTTATGCTAACAAATGTGTCCCTGGTGTCTGCTGCAATACACATACCTTTTCCTATTTTATCACAAAATAGTGCATTAGCATATTTGCATTGTCTTTTTAAGTTTGAGTTGCCAATCTTATTTTATTCCCACCAATTTAGGTGGGTAATAACTCTGAACTACAGTATTCATCTTTTGAAAGACTGTTAAATTCTGCAGCGAAGTACAAGAGGCTAGCCAAATGAAAGAGATAAGCGTCCCTCATGATGTCCCCACCAGTCTGCAGGGCATAGGCACATTGTTTCTCTGAGACTAACTAAGCCAACTAATCCTTGCTGTCTCTGTGAGCTCCAAGTCAATCACGCATGACTGCTTATTGCATTCTGGTTGTAGTGGCCTAGTAAACATAAACCAGGCTTGTAGTGCTCAACCTACAATCGCTATGCATCGAAAAGAAAGATGAGGTTCTCTGACGAAGGGGCTATTAACAATCAACCAAGGTCTGAATTCTTCTTATGCCACGATGACAAAGAAGACAGAAGGATGGACACACCTGTTCCTGAGATGAGCACAGCCACACGGGCTCTCCTGCGGGGGGCGCTGTCCTTAGATGCACTGTTCTGAAGGGTGCTGCTGTCCGCAGGCATCTGGATACCTGCCTGTAGGGAACGCTGGAGATTTCGAATCACCACCTGCTCAGCCCCTGTGGACAGATGCACACTGCTAATGCAACTTTTACTGGAACTTTAGAGGTGCGCAAATTTGTAATTTGTTAGTAATGAGAAATCCCTTTCCACCATCACAGTTATTACCTGTGGCAAGCATCAACCTCTTTATAATTTACAGCCAGCAGCTATATCACCCTGCAACTGACCACTGACAACCCACTGAAGCTAAGCAGCTGTGAACCTGGCCAGTACCTGGATGAGAGGCCTCCTGGGAAAGCTAGGGTTGCTACTGGAAGAGGTGTTAGTGGGACCAGTAGGAAGCATCTGCGTGGGTACTACTAAGCCAGTGTAGTGTTGAGGACACAAAAAGGGGCCATCCTTCAGATTAGATGTAAAACCATCCAAAGTCCTCTCTGTGGTCATTAAAAATCCCAGTGTTTCTCCAAAAGAGTAGGGGTGTTACCTCGGCATCCTGGCCAAATTTCCCATTGGCCTTAACCAATCATGGCCTCCTCATAATTCCCTTCTATGAATGGGCTTCCCTATTGATCCACTGCCCTCCCCTTCACTGATAGCTGATGTGTGGTGAGAGAGCTGGTTCACTTTGGCTGCCGTCACATCACCAAGGTGGGGCTACACATTGGTGGTGGATGGGAGTCCCCATTACCTGTAAAGCGCTTTGAGTGGAGTTTGCAGAATAGTGCTATATGAGTGTAAAGAATATATTATTATAATTTTTAGATTGACTCTGGACATCATCTCAGAGTTTTTTATGTACAGTAGGTGAAGCATTGCTCTTGAAGTCGGAATACAATAATATGGTAATTCTGGTTAACTGCGTAGAATAACGCAGCAGAGCCTTTTCCAGAACTCAAGTGATATCTCACCTGCTCTGACTTTTGACCTCTAAAACCCCGGTATGAGTGTCTGTGTCTGACACAATGTGGGCTGCCGGTTCCAGCTGTGTGGAAGGGCGCAGTCTCACCTGGCTGTTTCTGGGTGAGGGATCCCACGAGCCACGCCTCCTCCTGGCTGCGCAGTTCCTGCAGCACAGACTCCGCCTCCTGGCGCCCTACCACAAGCACCGCACCCAGCCCACAGTTAAAGGTGCGCCCCATCTCCTCCTCCGACAGACACCCCTCCCGCAGCAGCCAGGAGAAGACCTCTGGGATGCGCCACTGCGAGGCATCTGCAACAAAAAAGATCAGTAGAAAAATTGTGAAGCCCTTGCAGTATTCCAGATATACTGATGATCATCAGATACCTGCTGGATGCATCATTCCCAAACTGCACGCTTACACTCGCTCTGCAGTCCAAACACACGCCTTGGAAAGTTATATCAGCACTGGTGTATAAGCATGGATCATCCTGGAAAATGACGGGAAGTTGCCAAATACATGACTGCTGGAGTGGTTTAAAAAAAAGACTGTTTCTGTAGACTGCTCGGGCTGAGGACTAATAGATCTCATCACACTCTTTCCAACAGCGAGCAAGGCTAAGATCAGCGTCTCAGGAATACCCAAGTTAATTTCTCTTCTCCACAGGTTATTGATATTCTTGTTCCTACAGCCCCTTTCTGGATCACCATACTACCCATTCTGTATTGTGGGGGTCCTGAAATTGCCTGCCTGTCCAGTTTACTTCCAACTGAGCTGTTCCTGAAGCCTAGGACTTGGGCTGGCTCTGTTTCCGACAGCTGACTGGGAATCCCGTTTCCTGCAGGCCCAGTCTTACCCAGGTCCACAGCCAGCTCTGGGGGCAGGACGCGGGGGATGTTCTCCAAGAGCCCACCACCAGTGATGTGGGCGTACGCCTTCACTGCTCCGCCGCGCAGGACTGGCAGCAGCAGCCGGCTGTAGATCTTTGTGGGGGTGAGCAGAGCCTCCCCTTGTGGTGAGAGAGAGAGAGTACAGTCAGCAGTCCAGCTTTACGACACTGATTGTGTTCTTCACTGCACCTGCAAAACAATGAACCCAGGATCATCCAGGCAGGTGTATCGAAGTGAAAAAAAGTGAGTTTTGACCAATGGGAAGAAAGAAGGAGACTTAACTGATGAATCTGTTAAAGACAATGGTATCAGTATTGCAGGCTGTAGTGCTTTGCCAAAACATTCTCTGTACAAGGTGTGAAACCTGATGCTGCTGCTGAGACAGGGCTGATGAATATGGCTGCAGCCAATGTGTTAATAAGGCTCTGTCTGTGCCAGTCACCTACCCACAGTCTGCCCGGGGAGGCTGAAGGGAGCTGGAGAGCCATACTGCAGGCCTGCTCGCTCCAGCACCTTGCGCACCAGGCTGAACCCGTTGCTGTGCACCCCGGAGGAGGCGATGCCAATGAGCACGTCTCCTGCAGCGATTTCCTGCAGCCGGGGCAGGAGGCAGCCCCTCTCCACCGCGCCCACGCAGAACCCAGCCAGGTCATACTCTCCTGGGGCATAGACCCCCGGCATCTCTGCTGTTTCACCCCCTGCAGTCAGAGGAGGATCAGAGGAAGCATTCAGCTACATGTGGAACTTAACTGAACTAAACATTTTATGAAAGTGAGAATAAGACAGCACTGTTTTCTTTAAAAAATAAATGGCTTCTATCATCTAAGATGGCTTTCTTCTAGTTAGGTAAGAGTAGTTCTCATGTTACTTACTGTGTTTAGCTTATTCGGTCACCAAAAAACAGAAAACATGCTAGGATATTTTTAATCTCAAATATCAGGGCATGATGCATTTTGACCTCTCTACACTGCACTGCCTACTCAACTACCCACCTGCCCTTAATCCTACCCAGCCCACTCTCCCCATCATCTCATTCTGCTCCTTCCTCATTCCACCCACTCCCCTTTTCTGTCTACACACCCCAGGTCCTCTCCCTCCCTCACCCAACAAGGCACAGCCTGCCATGCGACATGCCTCCGCGATCCCGCCAATCACAGAGGAGGCCACGCCCACTTCCAGTTTCCCACAGGAGAAGTAATCCAGGAAGAAGAGGGGCTCCGCCCCCTGTGCCAGAACGTCATTCACGCACATGGCCACCAGGTCCTGACCCAGAGTGCTGTGCTGACCACAGGCCTGAGCAATCTACAGACAGGCAGAGAAAGAAAGGCGCTTTATCTACCCAGTAATCCTTATTCCAAGTACATCTGAGCTCCGAATAGTCCGAATCAATTTGTAAGTGAGCAGTTGCTCCCCTGAAAGAATGGAAGTTTCCTATAAAACCTATGAATCAGTGGGACCTGATGTAAAAACATTCCCTATAATTGTTGTATATCTATACTTTAGAAGACGTCACACAAGAGTAAGATAATCTAATTATCAGCCCTTCAGATTCCACTGTGGGGTTCAAGCACAACCAGAGTGATTTATTAGCTGCAAACTAATGCTGTTGCACAATTAAAAGGCTGGCAGTACTACAGAATAGAAAGATCTGTATTTGACTACTCTTATAAAAGGCTGTAGTGTGAGACTCCCACGTCCAGACCTTGTTAACATCCGCATTTAGCGAGTTAATTAATGTTAGACCACACACCATACATCTTCATATGACAACACTTTCTCCGTTTTAAACACTTCCTCAGAGGGCTAACTCATACTCACACTTCACACTCGAAGAAGGCTCCACAGCCAAAACGTTGTTTCCTTCTTCTCTTTTCAGCGTGGAATAAGGCTTTAACTTTTCCCTCTGCAGCCTACGCGTGCCGACACAGCTCCCTGCTTGAACTATCTCATACTACAGCACACAAAAAGCCCTGTGACGTACCTTGAGCTTGGTGCCCACTCCGTCAGTTCCAGACACCAGGATGGGATCTATGAAACCTGCCGCTTTCAAATCAAAGAGTCCTGCAAACCCCCCCAGCTCAGCACTGCACCCTAGAGGAGAGACGGCATATACAACTCAGGTGAGTAAACCCTTAGACGTCCAGGGAAAGAATGGAACTGCTTTCAAATCAGACATTAAGCAGCTAAGATGGTCCACGAATTATTTCAATTAGAAGAAACAAGAAGGCCAATGGCAATACCGTGCAAGTTCTTAGAAGCAATGTTTCCCTTTCCGACCTCTAGAGGCCACCACCGAAAGTTGTCAATACTTATCACTCTTGAGCACAGCAGTCAACTTTAACACAAGACCTGAAAATGGTGTAGCCTGGCTCCTTGTCTTCTGCCTTGTGGAGTTTACTTCACAGTGAGGAAGTAAAGGTCCTTCATAAGCTCCAGTGGTTCTGGCAGAGAGAGCTCAAACACAACTGGAGTCATACCTTTGCGGGCTGTAGCTTTGGCCAGAGGTTTGATGTAGTTGACCAGTGCATTGCCAGCAGCAATGTCCACTCCACTGTCCTTGTAGGTCAGAGCTCTGGGGAGGAGGGGAAATACAGGAATCAGCTACACAGCTGCAGGGTCACAGATTTAGATGCCCAGGATCATGTACAAGACCACACCAGGTTGCAGATATTTCAAATGAGACCTTGCTTGGAAACATCAGCACAGGCAGGCAAACCTTAAGGTATGTTGCTTTTTTATACATCATTTACAAACATTTGGCACCAGAGCTTAGAGTTTGCAAAATCTGAACTGTATCAGGGTTGTGCAAAACATGCCAAAATCATTAATACAGTGATAGTATCGAGTCCCTCACGATTCCAGGACTACACTGTACTGTTTTAGGCGTTTTCGGACAGTTCACTCCAGCTAAAATATATTACCACATAGTTCCCAGGTCTTGGTGTAAACAGTGAAAATGAACTTTGACTCCAAGGTTCAGTGTGCACCACATTGTAAATAATGTAATTTACTCTCAGGGTAGTTAGGTATTATTACTGAGTATTAAAACTAGTTATCCGTGTATATTTTTTTAGAAATGTTGAATGATGTTTTTTTAAATAACTGTGATTGTTATTCATGACCGTGAGTGATCCGACAGTGAACACATGGCTATGTCACACTAAATCACTTTATTAGTGGGAAGTGATTATATGATTAAACCTGTTGAATCTCAAGCTTGGTGAGCAGAAAAGGCAAAACAGAAAGGAGCCAATATGCCCCACTTATTAACAGAAAGCCTTTGTGTTACCAGTACGTTGGAGCCTGGACTAAGTTAACATACTTTCACTCTCTAAAGGATGTTCACAGCCAGAAATGCTCTACCTGGCAAGACACAATTCGTCAATGAAAGGACATGATCTGGGAGTGCACAAGTCACAGCACCACGCATTCATTGATGAGGAGCTCCAAGTGTTTTGGTCTGGGCTGGAGGGTCTAGGTGCTACAGAACTCCAATTGAAGTGCTAAATGATAACCCAAGTGCATGGCGCTACACTAATCAAGTCCTGGGAAATCACTTCCTGCCCTTCCTGCGGGCACCTCCTGACACGACAACATTCACTGCTGCTCATGTAACAACGGCTTTCTTGAGAGATGAAAATGTGAATCATGCCATAAATTCCCTTCTTGCCAGACTTGAGCCCTGCTGCAACCCACCATAGGTCATACATCTCAGATGTAGAGCTTGTATTGTTTCCAGCATCAGCCACACATTCTACTAGCCTGTGACTTACACCCCCTGTTGATGGTGTTAATGAGAAGCATTAGTTTCCCTAGGTCTTTAAAAATTGGCAACAATCCAGGACAGTATATCAGCCTTGGCATCTGATGTTTCCAGCTGGAATGAGTTTAGAAAGTTTTAATATTGTCTATTTTCTTGCCCCTCTGATGCATTATCCTTTCTTACAGGGCCAGTGCACATACTGCCAATAAATCAATAAAAGCTTTATTTCACAGTCAGGGAAAACAACCTTTACAAACCACAGGAGGAAGCTAAAGGGAATTTCTCCCCCTCGTACCAGTGTTATATCCCAGCAGCTCTGTAAACCCAGATAATCCAGCAGGCACTGCAGTATGTACACTCTGAGTAACAGAGGAACTGAAAATAGAGCAAATAACTGCAATGTCCCAACAAATCAACAAGTTATTAAATTATGCAAAGAAAAAATTAATCGCTCCAATTTAAATCTGGTTAACTTCGTCTTCCACAGAGAACATGGACCTGTATCTCTGACAGGTCGACAAACAAGGCTGAGAAATCGGGCTTCACTTCAGAAGTGTAGGGAAAAAAAATCAGAACAAACATGAACAATTTCTGTTGCAGAAGCAATATTTTATTGATTTGGTTATTTCCACTGTGAGACATGAATAGTGGACAAAGACATAATGCCTGTCTGTCCGTTCCACGTTAGAATGAATGTAATGAATAAATGGCACTTTTCTTTTCCTGTCAATATAAAACCCCTCTTCTCTACAGGAATATCCTAGTACTCCAGGACAATACAGTCTTGGGAGACTGTACAAAGGAAAAAACGGTATTACGCATTTTCAAAATCAAAATAGAAAATCTCTCACAATACAGTATAAAAACAGGCATTCTTGAATTAGAAACAGTAGTGTTTTAGACTTCAGGACTATTGCCTGAATTTGGTGAGACTCAATATTTGTCCTGTAGAGTCAAAGACTCTTGTTTGTCAGTTAATCTGAACTCTTCATGACTTAATTGATCTGTCTAAGGCACTATATTATCAAAGGCTGGAGCTCCTGCATGAGACTAAGAAACACTGCAGCAACGCAGATACCAGCTGTCCAATCCCTCTCCCAGGGGTTAGAGCCCCACCCCCTGCCCCTTCTCCTCACACACACCTGGAGCGCTTCAGGAAGGCAATGGCCCTGTGACCGATGTCACGGCGGTAAATAGCTCCCTGGAAGCCCACTGTGGCCACTCCTTGGTTGGCACTCCGCAGAGCGCTCTCCAGGTTGTCTCGTACAGCGGTGACAGTCAGCACTCGTCCTCCGTTTGACACAACCTTCCCCTCCTTCAGCGCAGTGCCTGCGTGGAACACCTGCAGCTCCTGTTCTTCAGCCTGGGACAGCCCTGTGGGACAGAGCTACGAGTCAGCAAACAGCGTGACATGAGAAGCCCAAACTCCCCACAGTGCCCTCACCACATAGATTCAGAATCCTCAAACTATCCACTTAGAAGAAATTCACTAACTCAAAAACACAGACAGGTTTCCCAAGTCAGAGTCAGAAGAAACGTTCAGCTTCACTGTGTCTAAAAATAAGTGCCTGCTTGAAAACCTGACAGGTGAAAAGGCAGTGCCAAGCAGCCCCCTTCCATTTCAAGGGACACCTTTAAAAACATTTAAAAAATGTCTGACGTCAGCACAAAAGCAGTTTTATCAATGCCTCTAGGACAATCATATTTCTCTTTTATAGACGGGGTGTAAAAAGTAATGTGCTGGTAAAACTAACTCCAATACTAAATGGGGCCTGTACACTTAGTCTCGGGCAGCACAGTACCTGTAATCTCAAAGCCTTTCTTGTACTCTCCAGGGTAACCTCCACTTGCCATGACCACAGTGACTGCAGCACTCTTGTCCAGCCACCGGGGAGGGCTGGAGGCTAGTCTGCCTTGCAAAGTGTCTTGGAGAACCTCGTACAGGTCACTCTGGAGCAGAGGCAGCAGAACCTGAAAACAGATGATGACAACAACTACTCAGACTTAACACAGCATCTGTGTGTCTCAACAGACATTCGCACATGGTGCCTTACTTGGGCACCACAGAGAAGTGCTTGCCAAACAGGCATTCTGGACACATACTGTAGGGGGATTACAGAAATCCAAGAACAGAACCATTCTGCCACGGTATGAAACTCTGTCCTTAACAGAAATGACTCAATCAGGTTCAGGTTTCACCAGTATGTTATACCTGTACGATTAACACAAATACAAATCATTCAGCCTTGTTTGAACTGAAGGTCCATACATGAGGTAACAGCTTAAGAGAGGTGGGCTCACCCAGGAGAGCATGGTCAACATAGGCTTGTAGCCCAAAAATGCACTCCAACCTCCACTCACTTGACACTCGGGGTCTCCAAAGCGGCAGTTAAACTCCAGCACTTTGGGTCCCTCCTTGGTCAACATCAGCCCTGCATACAGCACTCCTTCAGACACGCAGAGAAAAAGAGAATGTGTTATCTTCAATATCTGGAAATGACCCGTCCTTACTGTAGCATTCTAGATTTCTACCCTCTTTGTCAATGGGTCTGCTTGCCTGGGACCATTTTAATGCACATCCTCCCAAAATATCAAGGCAAACTCCAATTTAGTGAGTTTACATGAAAATTTAAATAAAAAACTCCTTTAACAGTCAGACCGCAAGGTGAATGTCATCCACACAGAAGTGTTAACTAATACCATGATTTGTAAGTGATGATACACAAGCCCCTAAAAACAGACATGAGATACCTGTCAGACCAGCTGTTGTGATAGCAGAAAAAGAGAAACCCACATCTAGAGACACATCCATACTCACCAACATACAGGATCCCCTCCTGCCTCATCCCATCCACTGTCTTCTGCAGCACCGTCTCTTTGATCTGCTGAAACAGCTCCTCGGACACCTGATAGACAGATGAAAGGGGCAAGATTACAGGGACATATCTTTCATCTTTCAAGAAAAGCATCTACCTGCTTGAGCAGTCAGAACCAACATCAACTCAACACCGACTACTTTCATTCTCTCCACCGATCCTTGGGCATGCCCAGCCTTCTATTCCCAGGCCCTGATCCCAACGCAGGCTCAGTTCCTCCATTCTCAGGCCCTGATCCCGACGCAGACTCAGCCCCTCCATTCCCAGGCCCCGATCCCGATGCAGGCTCAACTCTTCCGTTCCCAGACTCTGATCCCAACGCAGGCTCAACTCTTCCATTCCCAGACCCTGATCCCGACGCAGGCTCAATTCCTGCAATCCCGAAGCAGGCTAAGCCCTCCATTCCCAGGCCCTGATCCTGATCTGCACCCAGCGCCTCCATACTGATAGATTAAAAGTGATCTAATACTTATGCTCCTTTGAAATCACTATTCTGAACACAAAAATCTTTCCTTCTATTATGATCACATGTATGCGAGGAACTTCTCCAAAATAGAACACATTGTACTTGTGATTCATATTAATCACACGATCACAAATGCCAATTGCCTGACTGCAAAGTGGTGCAATGGCACAGAACAGCTAACAGCAGCCTATCTTTCCTGGCTCATGATGATTGTCATAGTATGCACCTGTGGCGCAGGGCAGTATGCACCCATGCCTCCTGTGTTGGGACCCTGGTCACCATCCAGCAAACGCTTGTGGTCCTGGGCTGGGGGCATTGGAGCCACTGTGGTGCCATCGCTGAAACACAGGCACTGAGAAAGAGAGGAAGAGCGGGACAAGGCAGGAACAGCTAAATCCAGGTGTCTAAATGATGCTACACAACAAAACACTAAGACATAAGAAAGGCTATAAACAAGAGGAGGCCATTCGGCCCAACTAGTCTGTTTGACAGGTAGCAATCTTCCAGAATCAAGCAAACAAACCAATCAGTGATTATTCACATACTGTGCTCTCAGGATGGACAAGCTAAATGAAAAATACATTCCCGTGAATTCTGCAGTTCACAGACACATATAGTTCCATGTAAATATGCAAATTTAATCAATAAAAATGTAATCTCTTTACATTTAAAACTAACTGTATAATACTGAAACAGTCTCATCCTTTTGATGTATAATGTTTCTTTGATATAGACCTCCCTTATACTGCACCAGTGCTTCAGCCATTAACTGGCATTTGGCAGCAGGAGGATGCTATTGAAAAGCTGCATCATTTCTGAATAAATATGTAAGCTGAGAACAACTGTTTTACTACGCAAAATATGTATGGGTTAGACAAGAGCGCTAAGTGCACCACAGAGTATTAAAGCACTGTGACAGTGCTTTAAGGGACAGTGTGATGTCTGAGTGTGTAGGAACAGGGATGAGCAGGACTTACAGACACCTCCTCCCCTTCCAGCAGCTCCTCCACTACCACGACCTCCCCAGCCGAGCCGAATGCCCTGTCCTGGGGGAAAAAAATAGCGAAAGTCGGACAAAGCGATGCACAGGTTGAGCCAGTCCAGTACCCACGGACAGTCAGACATGGGTGTGAGTATGCACAGACCATGAGCCACTACTTCTCACACAGCAGAGAAAATTCACATAGCCTGATACTGTTACATTATTCCTAGTTACCTTTATTTAAACATTCTGCTATATTTACACTGAGTCACATATCAGATTTGCAATATAACCAGTAATATATGCAGAGTCTTGCAAAATGATTCACTCCTTTACAATGATCTCTACTTTTACCGAATTACAAATGGATGTGTACACATATTTTAATGTACAGTATTTCAATCAATAGTTGATTAATACTAAGTGAAACTCATTAAATCTCTGCAGTGGTAAGAGAACCTGGCTGGTCATGAATATAAAGTAATGGTTCAGACACTCCTCTAGAGATCAGCTGAAGACCATGAAGGGAAAAAAGTAACCTTTATCCAGAGCCCAGACTTCGTTGGTTAACAAAATCAAATCTGTTATTCTATTTAGTAGTGAATTTCTACCTCCCACTACTAAGCGTGGCATATACAGTAGATATGGGGAGAGAGAGAATGAGACTCTCAGCCCATCCGACCTGCATGATGTCCTGGACAGCCTTGCAGGCCTCCTCCTTGTCCGCCGCAACGATGACTCCTTTCCCAGCGGCCAACCCACTGGCCTTGACCACCAGCGCAGGGAACTCCGCTCTGGAACACAAGGCCAGAGGCTCAGGGAACTATGTGAAACCTCTCTCAGTCTCCAAACCTGTCATGAAAGGCTGTCCCACTTACAAACCCCAGTGCGTGAGCATTCATAAAAACATAAGGTTACAAACGATAGGAGGCTATTTGGTTTATTTATCTCAGTTAATTGATTGACAGATCTTGTTCTACACTCCCATAACCCTGTCCTCAGATTTACTCTCTTGTCTTGTGGTTCATTGCTCATTCTTGTATCCCCCTCATAGTCTTCTCTGTTCAAGACCAAAAAGGATTGATTCCTTTAGTCTGTTAGTGTAGGACATTTCTGAACATGTACCTGTATCAGAGGTGCCCTATCAACCATGTCAAACATTCTGGCCATGATTCATTCCGAAAGAAAATCCATTGAGAAAAATCCCCTATTTTTCCTGCTTAAGCAATGCAAATAAGTTGTAAAATGTCACTGTCTTCTAGTGTGTTAGTTTTAAGAGACCTGTGGGAAAAGCCAGGTTTGATTTAAGAACAAACATGTACATCATTAAAACAACTGCGGAGGATGTTTTGGGATTCTGAAAAGACCGCTTGAATCTCGCAAGACCTCCAGTGAAAGAGCTCCCCCTTCCCCCTGCTCACCCCTGGATGAAGCAACAAGCTTCCTTCGGGTCGGTGAAGGAGGCCCAGCGGGCGGTGGGGATGCCATGACGCTCCATGAAACTCTTGGAAAAGCTCTTACTGGCCTCCAGCTGGGCTGCCTTTGCCAAGGGTCCGAAACACCGCACCCCAACAGCCGTCAGGTCATCCACCACCCCTGGGACACAAGAGAAATGTGTTCAAAATAGGTACCACTGAGATGAAATATGCAAGACACCCTGATAATGATGGACATAATGGCTATGACTGCATAACAGCCTCGAACACCCCTCTAAAGGAGATCCAGAACGTTCTCTACAGAAGATCAAAACTAGACTTCTAACACAATATAATTCAGTTAATATTCTGCTGTTGCTTTGGCAACAATGTAATTCGTCATTCATGCCAATAAAGCTTGTTGTAGCTGCTAAAACAACTACTGGAGGCATACTCCAGTAGACACTAGGGACATGTTTTAGAAAAGTCCACTTCATAGCAAAGCAATATAAAGAATCACTTTTCCCCCTGAATATTAATGTAAATAAGGGGGGATTTTGGGTCTCAGAAACAGTTTGCATTCTTGAAGTGAAGTTTATTTTTCTCCTTAATACTATACAGAGTACCAGATGAAAGAAAACAACTCTTTGAAAATATATTCGTGCAGGACAAGAATAAAAAAAAAATGTGCAGAATAATTTATTCTTGTTTTCAGTGCTGCTATGCAGAACTTGTTGCGACGTTCTTGGACTGAAACATCCAACAAGAACTTCTTTTTGGGGGTTTTACAGACACTTTCCCTTGTAGTTTACACAAATTGCATTTTACTAGAATGTTTGCACTTCACTATTTCTGAATATAATATGGTAAAGCATTTAGCACTAAAACACAGGTAAAGCTCTGTGTTCACAATGTGACACAAAGGAGCTTCGTGAGTTTATGTTGTATGCGGTGAAAGCCGCCTTATGAATTATGCGTTGGGGTGATGCATTTGCTAGAAAGCATCACAAACCGTATCTTGGATCCTATAGCAGCGATATATTTGCAAATGAATGGCTAAAGAATCAGCATATAGCACCTACAGTATACATGCCCCATTTACATACAGTTTGAAAACAACACAGCTGTCTTTAAAGATGGGGTAACACTCACAATTCACAGCTTGAAGTTAAATGAAGGGGTTTGGTGTTTGAAGGCAGCATGACTGATGCATACTATAGCATTAGAGTGGAAGAGGCAGTCACAAATGACAAAAGTATCACTAGAAGAACATAACACAAAAACCCAGGGCCTGATTGTTCTTAAAGAAACAAGAGATGTCATTTACAGCAATAAATTGACTGAAACATTATTCAAATAGCACCCATCCACAAAAAGGACCAAGCTGAACCAAACAATTACAATCAGATAAACACTTCTTGAAAGGTAAGGAAACTATAACTGGAACTAAACTAGAGGATCACCTATATGGAGATACAGAGATCCTCTGGGGATAGTCACTGTGGATTTAGAAAAGGCAGACGTTTTTAGAGTTCTTTGAGCAGGAAATAACAGTAATGGACAAACACAGAGCATACAGATACCATATATAAAATATACAATATGGTATCATCATAAAGATGAATTCTCAAAATGCAGATGTTAAAAATCTAGGGAAATGTGTATGTGTGGAATGGATTGAGAACTGGTTGATAGAAAGAGGAGTAAAGACGTGAATGCTCCATTTGAGGTACTTAGTAATTAATGTAATTAGTGGAATACCACAAGGCACTGGATTAGTATCACGGCTGTTACCAATTTATATAAGTGATCTAAGTATCCTATGTATACAATAAATAAACATGATTGCATTCAGACATCTCCCAATTTACTCTCACTGTACCGATAAAGCATTTACATTCCCCTGCCTATCTGGAACCCATGACATCTGGATCATAGAGCTTATCCTGAGTGCCGAGCAAATGCCTATCCTGGGTGAACCACTTAGGACCCTGTCCTTGAGCTGCAGCTCACCAAAGAAAGAAGTTATTTAATTTTGTCCTGCTGAGGAGAGTTGAAGGGAGTTTGGCTAATCTGAGCATGTGGTTCATCTTTATTCAAAGTACACTGCTAAACCCTTGTGGTACCAGTGGTCAATACGGGGAAAGTGAGGGTGAGGGGCTAAGTGTTGCCGCCCTGCAGGGGGAGTTACAAACCTGCGGCCAAGGGAACCTCTGGCCCCACGACCACCAAGCCCACGTTGTGGTCCTTACAGTACTGCGCCAGGATAGAGTGGTTACTCACAGAGACCGCTGAGGACAAAGGGAGAGATGGGTCAGGTCACCATGACAAACTACTTCAGACCTGGTTGTCCTATGTAAAAAGCCTTAAAACACCTTTTTATTCTTCTTTACTTTTTCTTTGCTCTCCAAAAAAACAGAAAGATTGCAGGGTTCCTGCAGGTCAGAAAAGTTTTGAAATGAGTTTAACAGATGGGCCCTTTTCCAGAGAGCATCAACTGGGACAATTTTAGCTCCTGCTGTGCTCTAAATACAGTCATTCTCAAAGGTTTTTTTTTATAATTCAAGAATAGCTCTGGCCAACCTGTTTCGTTTTCGTAAACATCCAAACAAAACATATTTAACCACAGAGCATAACAGGTTATACGTACATAGCATCAATCACAGAATGCATATTCCACTATCCAGCTGTGTCCCAGAAAATCACAAAGTCAGCTGGACAGCTAAACCGTTCACAGAGTCAGACAACAGGCTTGGCTGCCTGAATTATACAGTTTACTAAAAGTTACACAGTGCATCTTACCCTGTTTCCTCTCACAGGGCTGGGGAAAGGACTTATTTCTAAAAATGCCCCGCTAGGGCATCAACTCTTACCTGAATTGGAGATTTTGCCACAATTAGCTGTGCCGGCGTTTCCTGGGGCAACTAGGACCTGCTGGATGTGCGGAGACTGCGCCAGCTTCCAGGCCAGGACATGCTCCCTGCCCCCACTGCCAATCACCAGCACCCGCTCGGCCATGTCGCTGAGAGAGAGACAACACACCTGGACATTGACATGGAGGCCCCGAAGGTACTCAAGCACTCGGTTTGGAGAACCAGAACATTTCCCACAATGCCCCTCAAATTGGAACAGTCCAGACTAGAAAGAAGGAGGAGACAACACTTGAACAGAACAAATGAACACCTTCAGACAGACTGAGAGAGGCCTAGCACTCAAAGACCTGGAATGGCAGAAAGAATATTCACATAGAGCAATGAAAATTACTATACTACTATTAAAAAAATCAAAATTACTACAATTACCCACTATCACATCACTAAATAAAAATATGCAGTACAACCCTTCAAAACCAGTACAAAGAAATCTGCAATCTGGGTACCGTTTTGGATACATAAAGTATTAGTCAGTTATACTCCCCCACAGCTTTTGTGGAACTCTGCAGAAACCAATAAATATGACAACATAAGATCATGAAAAAGGAGGCCATGTGTGCATTCTAGCCTGTTTGATAGTTAATTGATTCAAAAATCTCATCCAGCCATTTCCTGAAAAAAAAAGAATAGGGTTATCGGCTTCAACCACATGGCTGGGTAGTTTGTTCTAGACTCCCACAACTCTTTGGGTAAAGAAGTGCCCCCATTTCACATAGTTTCCACTTGCGTTCTCTGGTTTCTGTTTCATTGCTCAAACCCACTGCGCTGACTTTGTCAATGCTTTGGAGGATTTTGAATACTCGGGTCACCTTGTCATCTTGCCTATTCAAGACGAAAAAAGTTTGGTTTGTTAATAAAGAAGATTCACTGTACTTGTAGCTTACTAGCCCAATCAGCCATTCCAGACAGGTAGGCAGACACTCCAGAGAAACTGTATAGATTCACTGCCCCCACCACTCCAAAAATTATTCATACTTTATTCATAAACTATTAATCAAAACAGGGCATTCTGGTGCGTTTAATTTTCTAACCAGGCAACTTAACTGCATGCAGGACTGACCTATAGAAAACATCAAACACAGCATAAAACATTTTTAAAATGTCAGTTCTGAATTACAGCCTAACCGTGACCTTTCAGACAGAAGCAAATCACTGACATCTCCCGTTAATAAGCATCACTCACGTGGGACTAGTCTCCCATTAAAAACACTTTTGTCCTTAAATCTTTCAGCAGTGTAAAAGGACACCAGTGTATAATTGCCACACTTATGGGCCCTATTCATATGGATGCTAAATACCAAACAGGAAACACGTGATAATTCCTCTAGGATAATATCTTTGGGAGCCAAACTGGACAGATTACATTACACAGAGCTCATCAATGCTATAGGCATATATCTAAGTAGCTTGTTCCAGTCTCCATCAACCCTTTGTGTTAATAGTTTTATTTTGCACTGAAGATGCAGCATTCTGATCATCCTGAAGACTATTAAACAAGTTCTACAACTGGAACAAAGCATGGATGAAATCTAATTGGGGAAATGAAAATATACTCATAGGCACAGGCTTAAATGAGAACTGCAGTCCCAATTTCTCAGACCGGGTATTATAGTCTAGAAGGTATTGCAAAATGTACACATTTCTAATTAAATGCAAAATTGTGAATTTCATATAAGTACTGTACAGCTGCCATGTGGTCACTGACAAATTAGAAACTGCTGGGCTTGCCACAGGCAAGAGCGAGTATTTGCGCAAATTCTGACGTAAAAGCGGCCCTTCCTGCTCACTAGTCGCAGCAAGCAAATGAGAAACAGTCTCCTAACAATATTAATTCTTTCTCTTTTTTATGTTGTATATATTTTAAACGATGCTTCACTGTCGAGCATTTGAGACATTTTAGTGGTCGGATAAAACTAAGGACTGGATCAGCAGAAAGTTCAACAGTTTTCTTTTCCAAGGGATCGTCAACTAGCCAAGAGATGGGTAATAAATATGGACACTGATGTTGCCCATCGACAAGTTTCTTGGCGAGATTCAGCATGAGGTACAATCAAATAAGTACAGGTTGTACAGCAGACACTTCACCCCAGAAATGTTCAAAAGTGATCTGCATGCTGAGTTAAGTAGCATTTGCCGACAAAACCGTCTCAATATGTTAAACACAATTCAATTGCACTTAAAATCAGCTGTTCAGACGACAGCACGGTCTATGGTGCAACAAGTTCTCCAACAATACAAGTCATGCTATGACTTTTTTCTTTTAGGTGTGATACATCATAAAATAACCACCAAAGTAAATGACAGAGCACTTTTGCAAAACTTGAAAACAAATGACTATTTTAGCTGGTTTGCAGGTTGGTCTTTTTTGTAATACTTAAAAAGTATCTCAAAAACAAGTTGCCTTCTATGTGTCGGTTTCATTAAACAATTTTAAAATGAATAAAGTTGCACAATTTGCTTGATCTAAAGGTAATAGGACTGCTCTCTCATCACCGGAAGATTTGTTGCTTCGTTCTGAATCACAGACAATGACGTCAATAAGGCGCTACGCACACATTGAAATGGTCTCTTTTGATGTACAGTACATTGGAGGTTGTACACATTATCTTGCACTTGGTAATTTCATTGTGGTTGGAAATGCACTCATCATTGCCAATTCATTATAAACCCCAAATGAAAAAATAGGGTTGCAGTTCCCCTTAAATGCCAATCCAATGCTAAAATGCTGCAAACGTCTTCTAGTCAATCCTGTATTCTTAGCTCTACACACTGAGGTTTGCAGTTACCGTATCTGGATTACTGCAGGAAAGGCTCTTCAAACTTGTCTTGGTTCTAAATGACACCTTCTGCAGTCGTGATTCACTTGCATTCAGCAGGGAGCTGAATGAGGAATCGGGAATCAGGAACTATCCCAGGATGAAGTTCTGGCTGGAAGAAGGGGTTGATCCGGCACACCTAATATTTATTGCATTGTCCTGTTTTACAGCCTCTGATTCTGGGACATCATTCAAGTTTCCAGGACACTCACCAGGGATAATCAGTTTCCTAAAAAAGGACGGGTGGTAAATCGTGTCCTTATAAATCCTGGGAATATTTCTTAACCAGCTTGGCAGTTCCGATTGTAAACAATACAACACATGTCAGTTTTTAAGCCCTGGTTGGTTGGAGAGAGATTTTTGTTTTAAAACTTGCATGTCCCAGATCACAATTATTACTGAATACCACTAAGAATTCATCTAAATCTCAGCAATAATGCTGGCAACTAGAGACATGAATTTAGACGGGCAACTTAGATTCCCGTATGAATACAGTGAATACAAATAATCACTGAAAGAAGAGGTTAAGGTCTACCTCTGACCTACGCTCATGCGGTTATCACTACTGATTTGGGTAATTGGAATTTGTCAATGCGATTGTGCAATTTTTAAACTCGTCCACCCTTCTTACAATCTCTTTTTACAGACCTAACATCAGCACATCTCTCAAGCCTAGACAGGGGGTCGCGATTACTGTTGGAATGTAGCGTTTTAACTCGCTGTGCATGACTTCTCATTACAGTAATTGCAAATTCGTCGGCTCATATGCGCCTCACGAGGTCATAGAAGACGAAATGTCATTTCATTAAAATACAAAAATATATATGCAAATAATCTTTTCCTAGACAGTCAAATCACTCATAAACACACATTTTTACTCTTGTGCTCCACGGGTTGCAGGTTTTAATCCAAAGTAAAAAGATATGATTACCGGGGTCCTTTCTATATTTCTGTAGCAATTTACCTGTCCAAGAAGGCATCGATCGTGTCTATCATGCATTTTGATGTACTTTTAATTAACTGACCCATGCATATATTTAAATGAGCTCTAGGCGGCAAATTGTTCTCTCCTGGGTAATTTTACAAACTGCAAATTATGAGTCGTATATAAATACAATATAAACTTTTACATTCATATTAAACTCGAGTCATGAAGTTGAGAACGCACACGTTTAACAAAGCGGGAAACAATCGTGTCCAAAGTAAAGTAATACTTTTCTCTCAAAACAACACGTGCAACCCCCAAAAGTTATTACCTGAAACAAAGTTAGGGGACGCGCCTGAGGCTTTGTGAGTGTAGTTTCTTTCCGGAAAGTCGGTGGGAAAACACTTCGTATGCAGGGGGTCCCAAATGTAGCAGTGTCTTCCTGCACAGATACGGAACTGAAGCACACAGCAAACGCCTCGTGTTGCGAGTTTGAACACGTGGGGATGGGGCGGTGAACTATCCAAATAAGCCTATGACATCATCATCCAGACCCAACACAGTGTACTCGTGTACTCCTAACTAATCGTGCGTTCTCCATAGTTTTGTGTCGCAAAAAACTAAAAAGTTTGGATCACGTATTTTCTCAAACACAGCATATGTTTACAGAGCATCATGGGGGAAGTAGTTTTCAGACACCACGTGTTGTATTTCCTTTTCTAGTGCCAGATCAGGTCAAATCAAAGCAAAACCTGTATAGCACCTTACTGAGATAACACTATCCTTGCTCAAATGTCCTTCAAACTTTGGCAGGGGTTTCCTAAATCAGTTTTTGGCTATTATTAATCTTTATTTAATAATTCAAAGAGGTCTTGCAAGCGAGATGTGATTTAACCCTAATTCAACAGATCTCTGCAAAATGTGGTATTTACTAATTTGAGAAGGTAATAACCTTCATGATTTTTTTATAAGTCAGCCTTTTCTCATTAACTTTCATTTTAACACTATTGTCATATTTAATTTGTAGTGTTTTGTATTTCTATCAAGTTTTCAAATATGATTTTTGTAAATCTTATTGACGTTTTCTTTCATTGTATTCAGAGAACTTTAGGATTGCTTTGGCATGAAAGGCACTATACAAATAAAGCAATAAAGATGACAGTATTTCAAGTCTTTCCATTTAATCTATTCACAATCTGTATCTGAGATGAAGAGAAATCAAACCAGAGGAATTATGGGAGTGAAGCATAATTAAGCCTTACTGCACATTATTTAAGATGGGCAAGAGTTGGTATGGAGAGCTCCAGTAATACAATCTGATCAGGGTGAAAGTAGGCTGTGTGAGAAGCGAGGAAGTCTGGTATCACATTTTTCGGTTTGAGTCTTCTGCGGGGTAACTCTCTAAGAACAGACAAGCATCCCCCTGCCCATTGATCCCCGGTGCTTCATCAACTCATAACAGGTTATCAAGGGTGTGTTCTGGTTTTCCAGCACATTAATTAATTAAAATCTAGTACTCCTCTCCATGGCTCATGGGAAGCAGTACAGAGGTTGCAGAGGGGTTCAGTGTAGCCTCTCAGCGCAGACTCTGTGGGTGTCCGAATGCAGCAGGGGTAGATCGGGGGCGAAGAGGAGCTCCTGTCCAAGGGCAGTGTCTTTCAGGGCAAACAGAGTGACTCCTGACTCGTATGCTGCTGGGATCACAATGTGCGTCATTCTGGGGGCCCCAGTCTCACACTCCTCTTCCTCACGCACCATCTGCCTTACCTGGCCTGCCACAGGACACAGTACATTGTGAGACACAATACTAGTAATCATCATCATCATCATCATCATCAAGTGCAAGCTTCACAATATGAAAAACACTACCTATGAATTGAACTCCATGGCAGAAGTGATAAATTTAGTTTCTATTAGAAATGTAAAAATTTAATTAATTAATTTAATTAAATTAAGAAAAGTACAAAAGCATTATAAAACTGGCAAGGCAGCTTTAAAGAAGGGCCTAGGACAGTCATTAGTAACACTCCTGCAGGCCGAAACAGAAAAAAAAAGTAAAGATGAAGTTTGAAAGACAGACTGACAAATGGAGAAGCTAACAGTCAGGCCCTGGGCTCTTCTCACCTGCCACGTCTAGAATGTCCCAGCAGGGGTCAGTGTGTCCCTGAGGCAATACCGAGACCGGTGTATCAGCTGTCAGCCTCTGCAGGACATCCTCTCTCCTCACCAACAGCACTGAATCACTGCACAGACGCTGCTGCACCACCTGAGCGCTCACTGGAAATATACACACTGATCACAGAGAGGCTCACTGGAAATACATACACTGATCACAGAGAGTCTCCCTGGAAATACACACTGATCACAGATCAGGCTCACTGGAAATACACACGCTGATCACAGAGTCTCTCCCTGGAAATACACACGCTGATCACAGAGAGTCTCCCTGGAAATACACATGCTGATCACAGAGAGGCTCCCTGGAAATACACACACTGATCACAGAGAGGCTCCCTGGAAATACACACTAATCACAGATCAGGTTCACATGAAATACACACGCTGATCACAGAGTCTCTCCCTGGAAATACAGACGCTGATCACAGAGAGTCTCCCTGGAAATACACACACTGATCACAGAGAGGCTCCCTGGAAATACACACACTGATCACAGAGAGGCTCCCTGGAAATACACACACTGATCACAGAGAGGCTCACTGGAGATAAACACACTGATCAGAGAGTCTCACTGGAAATACACACACTGATCACAGAGAGTCTCAGTGCATTCAGTAATTGATATTTAATTGAAAAGGGTCTCACTGCAAGCACACATTGATCAGAGAGGGTCTCTCTGCACACACATAATGACTCAGTGCTGAGTCAAACGCTGCACTCAAACACTGACTGAACATGATTTCAACCTTAAATCCTTTACAGAACAAACAGAGAGAACTAAAGAAGAAAAACAGCGGTGTCTCAGGGACAGGCCAGTCAGTTCCCACCACTGCAGCTCACTCACCCACATCCAGGGGGTTGGTCATGTAGACGGCATTGGGTGTGACGCCAAAGATGAGTTGGTGGTGCCAGGCATCGGGCACCTCCTCACCCTCGGGCACTGCCAGCTGCATGTTCATGGTGGCAACAGGAACAGCACCCTTCCGGATCCAGGAGGCCAGCCAGGGGACCAGAGCCAGCTGCCGGGATGGGTGGAGTGGGAAAAACCGGCCCAGCACCCGTCCACCACTTGCCCTCTCCGCGCCCTCCACCAGCTGCTGGTGTGTGGCCCCTGGAAAAACACACACTGATCACAAAGGGTTTCACTGGAAATACACACACTGATCACAGAGAGTCTCACAGGGAATACACACACTGATCACAGAGAGTCTCACAGGGAATACACACATTGATCACAGAGAGTCTCACAGGGAATATACAAACTGGGACAGCAGAAAGAGCTACACAAGCCCTCAGCCCTCAACCCTGAACAGCACAGCATGGACTGCAACACCTGCAGACCCAGAGGATCAATACCAGTGGTTCCAACCACATCCTCAGTTACATTTATGGTCTAATTGTTTTATAAGCTGCATAACTGGAATATAAATCCAATTAAGCTCCAAGGTGGTTTATAGTTAACTGTACCTTTAATGCCTTGTGTAAACCTGCAAAAGACCTTAAGAAAAATCCTATCTGTGTCTAATTTAGAAAATAATTAGGTTAATTGTCTAATTGAAGATTCAGGTCAGAACAAAGACTAGAAGACACAAGGCCTTCCAGCAACAGAGTCTGAGACTCCTGGTTTATAGGACTCTTTAAATCTGCAATATATTAAGACTTGAGGGAAGGCAATGATCACTTCCAGTCAGCTCTCGTAAACAATGAGCACAGGGTAAATGAACACTAACAATCCTCTGCCTGTGAAGGTGCAGCTGTTCCTACTCTGCACTGGTACACCAGGACTGTGCCCAACACCTCCAAATGCAGCTCCTGTCTCTGGGACCTTGCAGTTTCCAGGCTCACTGTTGCTCAGTGCTCAACGTTCCACACTCTGCCGCTGACAGACTGAAGGCACAGATCACAGACCACTGGGAGGCGCTGTCCCACACACAAGGACACGGCATCACACTCAACTTGGGGCTCTTTTAAGATTTTTACACTTTTTTGTCAGTTGAATTCAGTTGAGGCTGTTGCTTCAGGATGATTTCCACAAAATTGAATATGAAGCTGGACAAGAGTAATAAATCCCCCCCACGTAATTAGACTCGTTAATGAATTAGCTGAGAGCCTGGATTGGGAGCCTGAAAGACTGCAGGCACTGTGGCTGACACCCCTTGCTCTTAAGAATGTATGTTCTAATGCGAACGTGTTCTGGCAGACAACACGTAATAAGAACTTGTGCGACCTGTTCATGAGAACGTGAGAGCTAATAAACAATCGCGTCTGGGTCAGCTTCTTTCACAATGTCCGTATTCAGTTAGTATTTTGACTAACGCCTAGAGGCCACTTTAAACCTTATCCGCTGTCAGTACTGAAAAAAAAGGAAAGCTCGTACCAGCCTGGCTCCGGGAGAGCAGATACTCCGGGAGAGGGGCCTCGTTTTGACGCAGGCGTGTCTGGACGCAGCGGTCCGCGTCCTCGGGCGTCACGCTGATCCCCAGGACCTGCAGCACGTCCACCACAGCTGTAGCCCCACATGCCGACGCCCCGATCTGGAGGGTCTGCCGCTGCACGGCCTCGTCTATCGTCCACAGCATCGCGGCAGCTCCCTCCTCCCCCTCACTGTTGTATCCATTTCCCCCGTCCAACTCCATCCCCACGGGGCTATGAAGTCCAAGCCAGACAGCCAGCCCAAGTGTGGGAGTAGAGCCCAGCACTGCAGAAACAGACACAGTGGTTCATGTGTTAACACCAACAAGAGCACTTTCAATTCTGTAAATACGGTAACATGAAGATTCAGTTTCTAGTTGTCAGCAAAATCTCTGTATGCTGATTTGGGTGGTCTGTAAAACCGGGAGTAAACCGCTCTTCATATAAAATAACTATTCTTAATATAATTCATTGAAATAACATGCAAAGACGTTGCCGCTATTCAAGAAGTGTTTGAAATCACAAACCAGACGAGAAAATGTTATTTTTATATTAATTTATTATGTTCAATAAATGTACTGAAACCCAGTTAATTTAGTTATCGTAAAACAAAAATGTTAAGAGTTATGAGGCTTCGAAAATAGTATCCCTGAGTAACTTCTGACACTCGTTCAAACAAACGTGTTCATCGGTTTCGTGGCCTATCGATAATGTGTTTTTTATTTCTGCAGTAAATCGGGATCAACAGAAGTTCACCTCTGTCTGCAGATCATTTCAGATCCATTACAGTCCCAACAGCAATCCTGAACCGCTCTTCTGCTATTTTTAACACACAGCTGTGCTTCCTGTGTATTCTTCCTGCTTCGCTCTCATTGGACAGGGTCTCCGTCTCTTGATAGGCTAAACTAGGCATTACGTGGAATAAGTGCCTTGAGTTTGAGGGTCAGGAGTAAGAGGGCGTGGTTTCTTATAAAAAAGTAAGAAATAATAATAATAATAATAAACTTTATTTTATATAGCGCTTTTAAAGGTGGTTTCTCACAGCGCAACTTCTCAAACTGGAAAACAGTTGAATGAAAGCTTTAGAGGTACGCATAAATATAGAAAAAATGATTTGGGCTGAAAATTAGTTTTAAAACAAATACGTTTAGAAAAAAGTTGCAGTGCTCATATAACCTGTGTTTGTTATTTATCGAAGCGAATCTTCAGTTTACTTTTTGTCATATAACTGTACCTTTTCTGAATATGTATACATGCCTAACATTACAGATGACAGAATGTTGTCAATATTCCCGTTTATTAATTTATGTAATGCAGATAGAATAGTGCTAGGCGAATCACCGTTGACTACATAGACCACAATTCTACTGCAAGTGTTACGATGTACTACTAATCCCATAGCGCATTAAGGACAGATGAACTACATATCCCGCATTGCACTTTTACATAACAAAGTCGAGCGTTTTTTTTCTTTTTATGTTTAGGCAATTGGCACTTTTCTAGGTAATCGATTCAGAAATGGTGTGAACATAGAAGACTGGCTTTTTGTGAGCGAATCTGAAGCTCTTTGTTTTAATGCATTTCTGACAAGGTTAGTTGACAGCGGTCTGTTTTACCTTCGTCTTTCTGACTTTTGCACCTTTAAAGGCACTATTTTAGGAAATCACAGTACACTGAGGTCAACCATAGTGGTAGAAACCCTGTGTTTCGTTATTGCTCGTTATTGTCACTACTGCAAAATATAACGTGTCATTTGCTGTTACGTTCTTGAGATATTATTTTATGAAGTGCAATACTGTCGTGCAGTACCCGGGTTCTTTCTGCATTTTGTGAACTCTGCAAGCGCTAATTATGTAACAGTGAAAACTAGATTTTCATTATGATGTACCAGTACTGATTGCTTTGCGTATTTACAGTTACAATTTTGCTTTAGCAAATAAAACTAGTTTTAATCTTTACATTTCCGGTTCTGTAGGCCAGTTGAGTATCGTTTTAGCATTTATGGTACTATATTATTCAAATGGCAATGCAGCATATTGGGGGTTACAGTATAAATCTACTTAGGTTTTAAGGATAGGTATTTGCCGAGTAAGTAGATAAATTAACAAACAGCTCAGCAGACATGAAAACCAGGTGTCTCACTGACCTGTGAGAGTGGAATTTAAAGGGATCTTATTTCTGGCATTGTAGGATCAGCAATGGAATATCACAGGGCAGACAATCCCAAGCCCAGTCCTGGATGAACGTTGTCTTTGATTCAGTTTGATATCTCCATGTCTGATAACAGTATTATTCCCAGCTGTATGTGTTTATCAACAAGCAATTAACTAGCAAGAGCTGTTTATTCAGAAATGACAGCAAGTTGAGGAGAGTCTTTTTGAAAAGTGTCTGTGCTGAAAACAGCTGTTTTAGATAGATTAGACTTTATTGATCCTAAAGGGAAATTGATTAAATTTTAACCTGTCAAGAACGGAATTGGAATAAAAACCCACAGAAACGCCAGCCCTCCAAGGACCAGGATTTACCATCCTGGACCCTGCTGAACAGGAAGGCATCAGGTGTGCAGCTCAATGTCATATTCTTTTTGGGAATGCTTTTAGGTAGTACAAAGGCACAGAGGTGAAAACTGCTGCCTCACACCTCCTGGTTTTCTTTAGGGTCTCCTGTTTTTTTTTATTTTTTTCTGGTAAAATTAACTTCATTTCACAATAGACATCTTACAATGAGGAACAAGTAAAGGTTTGTTCCACGCTGAAAAGAGAAGAAAGGAAACACGACATTACGGCTTGTTGTGTTTCCTTTCTTCTCTTTTCAGCATGGAATTAACTTTTACTTGTTCCTTTGCAGCCTACGGATGCTGACGCAGCTCCCTACGTGAGCTATCTTACAATGAGTACACATTCTAACAAAGCCATGCGATCTCTACTATATTACAAAAAGTTCTTAAAAGGCGAGTGTCTTTTCTCAATCCGAGGAAGTGGATGCTAGGGCTACTTATAAAGTGCATAATAAAAGAGTTCCTCCAAGCCCTACCACTTGCTGTTGTCCTCTCTGTCCTGGCTCTGGAACTGCAGTTGTCCAGTCCTCCCACAAGAGCTCAAAGGAATAGGGTTTTCCTCTTTAGTCCCTGTACAGTCTTAGGCCACAGCCTCCAGCACTCCTTTGCCGTGGAGAAACCCCATTTGGCGATGTCGCATTTCACCCTTCCTTTATTTTTCAAGGACACATCTGGATTGATTGGCATCTCTTAAGTGATCCCCCTACATCTGTGTGTGTGGATGAGCTTTGAAATGGACTGTTATCCCATCTAGGGTGTATCCTGCTAGGCTAGGCTCTGGCTCATGACAAAAAAAGTGGTTATTTAAAACCACTGTAAAATTGGTAATATGTTTCAACATGTATAAACCAGAGTCTGAATTCCTGAAATTGTACAAGCGTAAAGATTTCAGGAACCATGAATTCCAAATTACATAAACTAAGTTGTAAAATGAGACTGCAAAACTAAGTTCAAATAGATTTTTGATTCCTTTTGTCAGTGATGCAGTCTGAGCAGCATAATTAAGCCTGTTTATTTTGTTGTTCTGTGACATTGCAATACAGTCCTGAGCCCCCAGAGGGCAGTAAAGCTCGTCATAGTTATCTGTCAGCAGTCATCTGTTTAAATCTTTAGAAAATACCTCGGATTAGCAAGGAGCAATTAGCCACAAACACCAAAATTATACTTGTGTCACAGCTTCTTGTAATGTGTGTGCAGGTCATTTCTTACCTGTGGGCTTCTTTGGAATAGAATTGAAGGCATTTCATCAGGCAAAGGATTAGAGCATTTAAAATTGCACAAAGGGTTGGAGGAGTGTGGAACAACCTACCCACGCAAGCTGTTGAAGGTGATACTCTGGATATACCCTGGATTATTATACGAAAAAGCTGGAACAGATCTTTGGATCATTTAGCTACAAACTTCTACTAGGGACATCTGAATAGCCTCCTTTTGTCTGTAACTGTTCAAAGTTTTTAGGAGTGTTCCAGACCAATTTATCAGAAAACATGTTCCATGCTGGGAATGTGAAAAGGCAATCAAAATGCAAGAAGAACTAAAGTTCCCAAATTAAAAGACAAAAAAAATGTTTAAAGCGATATTTCTTCTGATCTTTCCAATTCTGTGGAAGAGAGCTATGTTTTTTTTAACAATGATTTTTTCTGTTAAATGCAGGGATTATACTGTAAGTATAGAAATAGGAGTCACATTCCCAATATACTACTACTGCTAATAATATAGTTATACCCGCTAAGATTCTGTTATTAAGGTAACATTTTTAACAGATTGAAATTTGTTTTTGGCATGTTGTTTGCAAGAAACACACATACACACGCCAACAACTATCCATTACAATCCTGTACAGTTACAGGATTAGAATACTGTAAATATTCATGAATACAAATGCATTCCGTAAAATATCTATAGCAATTTTTATTTTTTTCATTAGATAGTTTGTGGTAATGGGAAGAATAATTATAGCAATTGGGAGTATCATAAGATTTCATGTTTTGTCATTGGTGTGGCTTGAAAAGAGACTATATCAAAGTCTTAAGGCTGGAGGACTTAATGGATTGAATTACTTTTTGACAAAACATGTTATGAAAAACTCAGAGCCCTAAACATGATAAATGAAACCGGATGGGAACAGTTTGAGTGGGGAGCTGCATCAGCATGTGTTGACTGCAAAGTACAAGCTGAGCATAATTTTAATTCTTAATAGGAGAAAAATTAAACACTTACATTTCAGCATGGAATTAGCTCTAGATCATAAGACTGGTAAAAGTAGACTAGTGTATCCTTGACTCATCCATGCCATTGTTGCAGATTCATGTGACATGTTTCCTTTTAATGATCTTATCTCAGGTTTTCATGATAATTTTTTTCTTGTATTAAATCTTGTACAGTACTAAATTTCAGAGGCACCAAACACAAAATAGAATGATGCTACTGGATGTGAGTTTTGTTATACAACTTAAAATGAATGAAAATGCTAATGTAAAACAAATATTCTTGTCACGGTACGTCTCGTACGAGGTGTTTGCCTATTTGTGGCTCCCTTACTCTTTTCATGATTTAATTAATCTGATTTTCTTCTGTCTTAATTGGCAGCTGAGTTGCTCCTCAGCTGGAGTGTCAGTGAGGATGAGCTGCTCCTGGCTGCTGTGGCATCCTGCCCTGGAGGTCCACAAGGCCCTGTTGCCCTCCCGATGCCCCCCTGCCCGCTGGCTGGCTAGTTACAGGATGAACCCCAGCCTGCAGGACAGTTACCGCCTGCTGCAGCTGTCCAGGGAGGGGGGCAGCAGCCCTGCCGAGGTGAAAGAGGCCTACCTACAGCTCGCCAAGCAGTACCACCCTGATAGCGGTGCTCTCTGTGCCAACCCACACAAGTTCTCCCAGCTGGAGGAAGCATACCGAGCCGTGTTGGCACACCTGGCGCAGCAAAAGGAGAAGGCGCGCCAATCTGGGGAGAAAGAGGAGGAGGAGGAAGACGGCAAGTCCAGGCTGCAGGCGCCGCAGCACAGGCAGTACCTCAGCTTTGAGGGGGTGGGCTTGGGCACGCCCAGCCAGCGGGAGCGGCAATACCGTCAGTTCCGAGTGGACCGGGCCACGGAGCAGGTGCTGGACTACCGTCGCCGGGAGTTTGAACGGCAGGCGGGGGAGGAGGGCGCGGTGATGGCTCAGGAGGTGCGGCGGCGCAGCCGGCAGGTCAAGATCACGCAGGCGGTGGAGCGGCTGGTGGAGGACCTCATCCAGGAGTCCATGGCTAAGGGGGACTTCAGCAACCTGCGCGGCGCGGGCAAGCCTCTCAGCAAGTTCAGCCACAACCCCTACGCCGACCCCATGACTCACAACCTCAACCGCATCCTCATCGACAACGGCTACCAGCCAGAGTGGATCGTGGCGCAGAAGGAGATCCGCGAAACGGTGGAGAAGCTAAGGGCTAGGCTCCTGGCGTTGCGCGGCCGGCTGGGGGACCCCCTCTCTCCTGCAGAGCAGCAGCTTTGGCAGCAGGACTGTAAGGCCTTTGGCGAGGAGCTGGCCAAGCTCAACAAGAAGGTGGACAACTTCAACCTCATCGTACCCTTGCTGAGCCGTCAGATGGTGCACTTCAACCTAGAGAGGGAGCTGAAGAGGACCCTGCACGCTGACCAGGAGCTGAGAGCAGAGAGGGAGAGGGAAAAGGAGAGGGAGAGGGCCAAAGCTGGCAAGTCTCAACACACCAAACCCACCAAACCAGGCCTTTTCTCTTGGGTGCACAGTCTGCTCAAATAAACACTGACCAATCCTCACATACTGTGGTTCTGCGTGGGTGTAAAAGATTCAGTCCGAAAGCGTGGTCTGATACTTGTGGGTCATTGTAAGGTCATTATATTGTTTCGAGATTTTATGTGCACTTTCGTGGTGAATTCAAATAAACCTTTTAATATATTAAAATTGTCTTTCAATTTCAATTTTACATGTGCTTTTTTATCCAGAATCTTTCTTCACAGGTGTGTATTCCTTTTTTTTCTTGAAGACTGCTGTCCTGGTGTCACAAGTGTCTTCAGTGTCCGGATAATAGGGCTATCACATTGGTTTCTGCTTTAAAATCATTTGCCAATGCTTGCCTTTCCTCCAGCCTTTGTTCTTTGGTTGCAGTGGCATCAAGCAGTCTGTATTGTTTCTTGTATCACAATGCTTTCATAATTTCCACATGCTCCTCGGGCGTTGAAGTTCACAATTTAAAAGGGATGATAACTTCCCAGTCAGCGGGATCAAGAACAGAAGGGTCCATATACCTCTCTCAGTATAATATCTATATTTTCTCACTTGTCTTTATCCGCAGACGATTTAACAGGATTTGATGGTTTCTCCAAGACAGTGCATGTGCATTTTGGGGGCAAATTCAAACGATAAGCTGATCATTCTGAAAAAAACAAACTGCAGTCACAAACAATTATACAGCCTTTTAGAAAACATGTTCACAATAAGGAACAATGAGTGGTAACAACAGAGCAGAAAACTAGATGGAATGTAATAAAGTGATGCTTTCTATAATGTTTGCTTGACCAGTGCACCTCTTACAGGAAGAGATATGAGCTGTTTAATGAAGGATACAGTGGTTGTCTGTGTGATAAGAAGAGACTATGAGCAATGCAGGCAACTCTGTGCAGTTCCCCAGGCCTGCCACTGTGAAATGGCTTGGTGCTCTGTGCTGTCATTGTGTGTGACTGGCGTCTCCAGCTGGTGCTGGTCTCAGTGGAGGTACTGTTGTTCTCAGCCACAATCCATGCCTCGGAGACAGTGTGTCTCCTCTTGGTGTCATGTGTGCCATCTGACCATCCTTGGAGGCCCCACAGCAGAGCACTAATTAAATCAGCCAACTGTGGACCAGGCCTTATCCCAGGGGTCAGGGCCCAAGAGGACACTGCCTTTCCCTGCCAAGGCAGATGATGGCAATCCCCTATCTTAACAGGTTCGCTTGGGAATCTGCCTCACTATTAGTGGTGGATTGTGTCTGCAAGCTCCATAGCAGAGTTTCCAGCAATGCTAGAGTCATACAGAATTATTGTTTTTCTGGTGTTCAAAATTCCATGTCAGTAAATGTCCTTTTTATAATTCCATTGCCTTATAATGGAAGAACATTATTTCTATATGGTGTAAAAGAGAAAATACAACCCAGATGAATGTTAACTGGCAATACTTAGATGCTACCTGGTGACTAAGGACTGATAGGAAGACCTGTAACAGACAGTGCAGGATGGGAATTCCCAGTTTTTCTGCAGTTCAGCACTAGTCCAGCAGATGACACTGTTGTTCACAAGACACAGTTTGTCGATCGAGTCAGTTTCCCTGCCTACACACCGCCCAACTATATAGGTCTGTATTTCATATATCTTTTAATGTTCAGATATGTTTGTAGCAGTTCATGTCATTACAATGCATCTGCTATTATCTAAACATGTATCTGTTTTCTTAGGAAAGAAGTTTTACATCTTTTTTTTTCTTTTAGTGGCTCCTTACATTTAAACACAAGTAGTGCCTTGATCTTCTAATCACAAAGGATCCTAAAGCAAAATAATGGAGTAACCCACCCCACGAGACACTCCATTCATCTGAATGACATGCAGCAGAGTTTATACAACGCAGATCAAGTGGAAAAAGGAAGAACGGTTTCAAAAATTGAATTTAAGGATTTCTGGGATACCAGTATGTAGAAGCAGAGCATGAAATTTAGCCAGTTGTTCCCATATTGGTAAATTGGTCCAAATCGGGTGGTAGTGAGTGAGAGGTCTCTGAGAGCTATTTTTAAATGATAATATACAAATAGTTTTGACTCCTGGAGGGATTCTCATTGTAGCGCATAATTCGTATTTGAAACATGAAGTGCACCAATTTTACTCTGTATTGCATTGCACAAGCTTTGTCTTTTCATGTTTCGATACATCAAGAGAGACAAATACTAATGAAGGCTTAAACCAGGGAAGCAAGCAAAACACAATTGTGTCCTCTGACTGTAAAACACGTGTTGTTTCAAAACACGTGCAATAATGTAGGCTTCATGATGGCAATTCATTAACATCCTTCCTTCATAGCAAATGTAAAGGATCAGTTTGAAAGCGTTAATTACTCAGTGTCTCCTTAGGTTTATTTCTCGTTTTCTGCAGAAAGATTATTGCGGCTCAAGAGAAAAAGCGCAGCAGATCTAAAAATGAATTGGTAATTAAAAACGTTGCGAAAAGCACATCTCTACATGCCAACCCATGTGGGCCAGTGGTGCAATGGGCAACGCGTCTGACTACGGATTCAAAGATTCCAGGTTTGACTCCTGGCTGGGTCGCTGGTGTGCTCTTCACTCCTCTGCTGAGTAGATGCCTGGTTTTTTCATCCTTAAAACACCTAAGAGAATAATGAGGTCCAGATAATCAGAAATTGGTACAGGGCATTGTGAAAGAAACCAATGTTTGCCATCCTTCTTAATAGCAAAATGTATGCAACATCCGACAAAAGAGAAAACCACCATTTCGCAGATGGCTTTTGAATGGTTCTTAAGGGAAACTAATACAATACAGATGCAGCCATTCAAAATGCACGGGCGATACCGCATTATTTTCCGGTACACTGTACGCAGTCTACCGCTAGTTACCGGTAAATACCGCAAGTTACCGGTAAATACCGCTAGCAAAATAAAAGTATCCGGAATTTCCGCAAGGTGGAGCTAATAAAGCTCAACCTCTCATGTTTGAGCTGTAGCCATCAAAGTCTTTAACGAAGATATTACTAATAGTATTAATAATAAATGACCTTGGACAAGCTGTAAACTCAAAGTATTGCCCTGGTCCACATTCTTTTTTTCATTGACCGTCTTTGTAAAAGTAACACCACAGCATTTCGCAATCACGCATTTTTTTCCAATCATGCAAAGTACAGTAATTTTTGAGAATCGATTCACCATGCCTTACACATGCTCATAAAAGAGATTGATTTAGGAACATAAACATATTACCGTATGCAAACTGTACTGTATACAGTATGTATATGTATATTTAATGTCTTAACTGTGCCCGTTTAAGTATTGAATATTTATATGGAATTTTACCACTGAAGGGAAATCGGTCTTGAGATATTTTTAACTTGATTTACAGTATTTGAGAGGTATGTCTTGACACCGATACTACGTAAATACTGCTCACGTACTGTATATGTTTCTAGGTTTATATTATGCATTTCATACGGTCAAATTACTTTTGAGCAACTGATAAGAGGCGCGAAACGGTATGCCCAGGGCATTTTAGTTTCGTTTTGTGCGGGGACTGCTTTAACAATATCGCCGTGGATTGATTAGAGATATCAAGTACATACAAGTCATTTTTTAAATGTTGTAGTTTGTCTTGTAAAAATGTTACGAGAACATCATCTGTCAACAATTACACAGGTTCTGTTTCCATATTGCGGATTTTGGTTACGTAATATTATTTTCTAATTTCACGTTGTGAATATATGATTTGGGCAAACAGAGCCGCAAAGAAGTACATTATGGGTTGTTGTTTTTTTTTGCAGTTTTATCTAGAACAAGCGATGCTTAAACCTTTGTCTGATTCTTGTGAAACTATCCACATGACAGTTACCTACAGTAGGAGTTGACTTCAGTGATGTCACTGATGGGATGTTTCTAAAAATCCATCCTCTGTAAAACGTCTTCTCTAGTTGTCCTGCATATGTATTTGCTAATGAAGCTGTGTGTTCTGAGCCTGGATCTCTACATTTCTGTAAGAACCAGCTTAGAGGGCTAAAGACAGCTTGTGTTTAAATTTTAAGGTAATTTATGCTTCTAAAGTCATGGTCAGCATTTATTATTGTACTGTGCTGTAAACTTGTTCTGTGCCTAGTCACATTATTTTATAGCGTTTTTATAGCGTTATCAAATCTGGTGGCGCTGTGTGTTAGTTTCCTGACTCCCATGTCACATGGTCTGTGATTGAATCCCATGGAACTACTGTATGACTTTATATTTTAACAAACATTTCTTTGAAAAAATGAAACGTTTCCCTTGGTCAGAGATTAAATAAAACCTCACTCGCACCAAACAAATTTATATTTCTAAATATCACAACATGATCGAATTTAAGTCTTTTTAATAACAATGAATAGTCACCTATGCGTTACAAAATAAACATTTATATTGATTTGAATCGCGTTTTGATTTAAATCGTAAACGCGTGTTTAAATATATGTGTTTAAAGGCGATATACTGTATAAAAGCGCTGATTCTTATGGAGTGTGTTCCGCCGGGGATTCAAAAAATTTATTTTTTTTAATCGCGTATCTAAGGAAAATTGCAGTATAACTTTGTTCATGCACAAACAGTGGCATGTTACATTATAATTTGGGTGTCTCCCCTTGCCAGAAAGCTCTAAATTGCATTTTGAGTGCGGTTTTTGACTTTTTCTAAATTGCAACCCATAAATAAAGCTGATAGAGCTTAGACTAACTGTATTCTAAACTGTATTACAATGTAAATTGCAAAAATGCACTTGGAATCTGTCCAAGCCCTCCTACGAAAATTATTTAAACTGCGACACTGATCATTCATCTCTAAATAAAATTTATTTTATATAGCGTTTTAGGCGAATAGGTAATTAGATTGCTCATAAACCTAATCGCTTTTTCTACATAAACACAGCATGATTGCTCTCTGAAAATGCTTTTCCTTTATATTTAGGCTCAGATTTCAACTATAGATCGCATTATTATAAACTTTCTTGGAAAAATGTATTTTATGTAAACCATGTTTGCTATTAATTCATTTAGGGCTAAAATACGTTCATTGTCTTCCAATCGAGTCGAGTTGACATTAGAAGCTTGCCACTCCCGGACTGTTACACCAACGCATTAGCATGTTAAAGCGATTTAATTGAGGAGCCCAGCTACCAGTTAACACTGTACTTCCTACTTTGAAAATACCTGTGAAACCGGTTTAATTCGTCACAGCCAGCACTCCTGCAGAGAGGGGGTTGTACTCGTAAAGTAGAAGCAGGCGAGATTTCCAGCGAAAGACACCCCCCCCCCCTCAAAAACCCAGTAAGCAGTAATGCTTTATGTTGAAAATTGAGGTGGATTTTGTTTATGATAAAGAGGATAAACTGGGATGGGAGGAGGGTTTGGTTTTGCATAAGGGGCGGGATTATGATAATTGGAGGAATTTGCGAGAGTATAATGGTTTGATATATTTGATTTTGTATTGTGGTCGTTATCTATGTTTTTGGTTGGTATTATGTTTATATGGTTGTTTTTGTTGGTTGGTTGTTATTATGGTTATTAATAATACGATCTATAGTTGAAATCTGAGCCTAAATAAAAAGAAAAAACAAGTGATTAGGTTTATGAGCAATCTAATTGCTTATTCGTTTAAAACGCTATATAAAATAAAGTTTATTATTAATTTGCTGGACAGAGCGGTGAACATTATTATGCATAAGACAAAGATAACGATCCTGATCAGTTTAGAAATCTGTGTACGCTGTAAGGTTTTTACTTCTTAAACTTTTAAAATACACGTTTCGAATAGAAAGAAATCCTCTTCCTGGTACAGTCGCATGAAGAGAGAGGCGAAACAGCCCTACACAGCCCTGTCGCAGTACACGAATATAATCATATCGTTATTAAATTCTTTAGATACGCGATTCCATATTATATTAGCAGAAAAGCTTAAACTACCACTTTTTCACACGCTATTTCACGTTAGTTAAATTTAATTTATTTATATATTATATATTTATATCTCTGACCAAGGGAAACGTCTCATTTTTTCAAAGAAATGTTTGTTCACAACGGCGACTGTCAGAAGATAGGACACAGCGGCTCAGGCACCCGCTGAATGGAAAAGGGGCACTTTAATGTTCTGTATGGCTAATACTAAAGCCAATACTAATATTCAATACTTTAATATCCTTTTCTGTATGTTTAACAATAGTGGGTACTGGCCTAATTCGTCCCTGCTCCCATTGTTAGGTGTTAATGTGTTGTTAAGTGTGAATTTGTACCTGTTTCCCTGAGGTCTGGCTTTTTTTCTGGAAAACCATAACTGGTCTTGTCCAGATTGACTGTCGGCGCCCAGGTCTGACAGTGCTGCTCCAGCAGTGCCAGGTTCTGGCGCAGCCTCTGTTCTGTGGGCGACAGCGGGACCAGGTCGTCTGCACAGAGCAGGAACTCGATTTCCATAATTAATGCAGATCAGTAAATCAAGGGACAAAACAATTATTGCGCCTGGGTCCTCAATGGGCTTTGACGTGCTAATGCGTTGGTTTAACAGTCCGGGTGTGGCAAGCCTCTAATGTCTCCCGACTTTAAAACCAAGTAATAACTTAACTATATGTGCAAACGTTTCATATGTTGGTGTTGTGGATGCCTGTGGAGTGTATCTTATTTGCCGCGCGCCCTCCCCCCCTCTTTCCCTCAATTCAATTCAATTCAATTCAAGGTGTTTTATTAGCATGGCAGATGGGTTCAATCAGTGTTGCGTATTTACTTTGCTTTGAGATTCCACTTTTAAAGGTGATATATAAATTTTTGACTAAAATAAATTGATATCTTTGTCTTCTAAGCTCTCTGTGTACAGTGGAGCCTCCTGTCCAGCCAGCACATGTCCACAGACATTCACAACAGGGACATATCATAAAACGTTTGCACATATAGTGTGCAAAAATGCACTTTATTTACTAAAAATAAGACAGAGATACTGTATCAATTTATGTTGCATTAGCCTGATTATGATTAAAAAAACACATATAATTAAACACGCGTTTGCGATTTAAATCAAAACACGATTTAAATCAATATAAATGTTTATATTGTATCGCATACTGTCCAGCCTCAATTTCTCTATAAAAATTTACTCTATTACACACACACACACACACACACAATAGAAGCAGGAAGCAGAAGCAGGGACCGTTGTCAGAAGGGAAGAAGGTGACTATTCATTGTTATCAAAAATGACTTAGAATCGATCATGTTGTGATATTTTGAAATATAAAAGTCAATTGATTGTCCATAATATCGCTATTCTATTTTTTCGAAGAAATGTTTGTTAAAAGAAAAGTCCAGCACCAGCTGGATTTGAACACACAACCCGTGAGTTGGTAAGCGGGCACGTAGACCAGTAGGCTACAGGGGAAGTCACATGAAAAGGGAGGCTAAACAGCCCTACACAGCCCTGTCGCAGTACACAAATATAATCATATCGTTATTAAATTCTTTAGATACGCGATTCCATATTATATTCCCTATTAATCAAATTCTAAAAGTATGCTTGTTGACTCCGGTATTTCTTTAGTTAAAGACTTCGATGCTTAAAATGTTTAGGGAGAAATGGAATACTGGTGTGTATTTTTTCTTTAAAGTACCAAGACCAGCCATACACAGTACTGTATGTTTATGTTCCAAAATTAATATCGTTTATGGCCTTCACACGCGTTACAGTATGCTCCTATTCTTTTTATGCTCAGCTACTAAGATTTCCCTTCAGTGGTAAAATTCAATATCTACAACGGGCACAGCAAAGACGTTTACTGTAAGTCTTTCTACGACAGACCAACGGACCACGAGTGCCCCTGTCGGTCAACCAATCACGTACTGCGGTGCCGCGCGTCATCTTGCGTCACAATGCGCGACACCACCTGCGGTACGTGACTGTAACGCGCACTTTGAATGGCTGCATCTGTATGTTCATGAGGTATGTCTAAAACATCTTCAAGTTAATTGGATAACCGTCACTAAACGACCCACGTAAAGTAGGAGATAGCAGTAGGTGAGGTTATGATTTCCTGTGCAATCTGCAACGTCATTCTTATTGAACTCAGATATTCTGTGCGTCGCGTAATATCTGTAAGGTAAGGAAGAAAAAATCAAAATGCCAAGACCAACTGCAGTCTGTCATTTGAAGACTGTAACATGCACAATGTGTACTAATCGAATCTTGTGCCATCGCGTCATATAAGAGTATAAGAAAACCCACAAACTGGAGTTGAAAAAAATATAGATACAGGATTTAACAGGAAACAGGTACTGAAATTGATGTGAAAATAGGTGCTCGAACTCGACCGATGTGGCTGCATCTTTTCCAACAAGATAAATTCTTCTAAAATATCACTTCGCCAGATGAGAGGTATTTGGGTGGAAAAAGGTTCCATTATAACCTTGAAAATGTTCAGTTTACAATCTGCTGAAACTTTTCCAAACGTTTTTACTACAAAAGCCCAGCATAATGCAAAACAGACACATTTTGGGGGTAAAAATGCTGTAGCAAGTAACAGACCTAATGTAACACCACACAAGTCAGCCAGGATTTAAAGCTAGAACCTTCAGGTCCACAGTCAGACATGTTATCTGTTATGCCACTGGCCTACAATGGCTTCTCTGTCTGGTGTGTGCACAACCTTTTCCATGTGCCTGCTTGCTGCTCTTTATTTTTATGAGGTTTTTGCTTTTTATACTAAGTACCATAATTTCTGTGCACAAACTGACAGATATCTCTAAACGTGACAGAGTGAGACAAAGATTCTACTGGGTGCAGGATGAGGCCAGGACAGTCGTCTTTCTAAGTGTGCAAAAGATATTTCCAATACAACAGTTGAAGCCTGACATATATCTTAGTCAGTAAGGTGGTAACCTCTTGTCCCCTTGAGGCATGCTGTACAAGAAAAGAATGAGGTCTGGGTGTCTCAATTGTGGGATCTGGGAAAAATATTGATCCATAAGTATGTTCTACATCGTAGCATTAAGCTAAACAAACACAATCCGTCTCAAGAGATAAGCATACAAATGTCACGTGTGAGAGATGATCAGATATCTTGGGGTAGACAGAGTAACCAGTGAGAATGCCGAGGCTTGATGTTATCATAACATCATCTGCAGACACTAAAATGTACACATTGCTGACTAGAGCTTTGGTGTCATGTTTGGGCCAGCTGCACAATGGACATCAGACCTTGAATCAGGACATTTGTAGTTTTTGACTCCTGGATGGCTCCTTATTGCAGTGCATAATATGTGTTTGAAACATTAAATGCACCATTCCAGCCAATAAGAGTATAATGAAATTCTGAAGCCCTGATTTGAACTCCTGCAAATGAAACAAAGAGTACTAATGAACACTGAAACATTGAAACAAACAAGATTGTAGCCATGTTGTTTTCCATACTAGAAAGCTTTACTTTCAGTCAGAATATATAAATATACAAAATATTTTGTGTAATATTGTGAACCTAACCAAGAAGTAAGTTTTCAAACGTTTTAGAGATAATTGGATATCCCACCTTAGACAGATTAATCTTGGAAACCAAGGAGCACTTAAGATTTTAAAAGAACCCAATGTGAGAACTGCAAATGAAACACTGCACTCAATGAGTACAGTACTGTGAAAAAAATGTAACCATATAGTAATAAAAGTACAAAGTATTATGACGTACACTTAAAACTCTGTAGTGTAGTGAGGTTGCTGATGTAAAATTGTTGACTTCATGCAGGTGGGTGAAATATTTCAGTGGTGGGTGACGTTAGTCATTCCACAGATTGCTAATGGCTTTGAGATCCTTTTGGAATGGTATGCGCTTTGTAATGTAAATGCAAGGTATTGGTATTATAATGTATTTTTTATCAACAACAGCATTCAACTTTGTTTCTTTTTTGCCTCTTTTAATCAATCCTCTTCTGGCTCTCTCTGTAATTAGAAGAAAAAAAACAATCCTATCACTGAATCTCACTAACAGTAGACTAAAAGGTCTATAAAATCTATGAATGATCTTTCTTTAACTTTATTTGTAAGACAGTAATTGTCCAAACTAATTTCAAATGTATATTCCTAAACATAGTATTCTAAAAAAAGATACAAGAAGGTATAAAATATAAATTGCACAAATTCCTAATATAATTATTTTTGCATTTTTTATCTTTTATATCTACTCCATCCAAAAGTAAATTTTCAGGAATAGCATCAAAGTTTATAGTATATTCACAGGGAGTGATAGGAATCTTAATTGTTTCCAAATATTCTGTATATGTAAACAGTCTGCCCTCTTCATTTAACAATTGGGCCACTAGCCAGATTTTCTATCATACCAAGTCGGAAAAAATATGCTTTTATTTTTATACTTTATATCTTTATTTTTCCAAAAATAATATGTATTTGGTGAAAAGTTGTGCTTATCTATTGAATTCCAACATAATAAAACTTGTTTATGAAAGTTAGATAATTTAAGAGGAATTCTATTAATATCAAAATAACATTTTATCAAAAATTCTAGATCACCTATATATTGAAAAAACAACTTGGGAATAAAATTCCATATATTATTTTTGTTTATAGTATAATTTCTAATCCAACTGCTTTGAAAGATAATATTAGCAGCATAAAAATCTAAGAAAATCAATCCACCGTGATTCCTAGGTTGAGTTAGAAGAGATTTTCTTATATAATGAGGTTTATTTTTCTAAATGAAGTTATAAAGTACTTTATTAAAATCATTAATAATATACTTAGGGACATCCAATGAAAGAGAAGCATACAAAGCAAGAAAGGCCTTCTGGTTTTGATGATAAAACCCAACCTGTCAGACACAAATCTCTCATTAACCAAGACTGAAATCTCTTTCTTGTTTTGTCTAAAATAGGATCAAAATGGAATCCACATCTTTCTTCCTGATCTTTAGAAATTATAATCCCTAAATAAGTCACCACCTTTTTTTCAGGTATATTGTCAACAACAGTCCTTAAGAGAGAATAAATCAAATTTATTGATAATTAAATATAATCCTGACACCAAAGAAAATGTACCTACTGTATGTCTGTTGCCTTATCTCTAATATCTTTAAGAAATATAGTAGTATCATCTGCAGGATGACAAATTTTAATTTTTCTACCTAAGATATGAATTCCTTTCATAACACTATTATTATTATAAAGAGCTAAAGCCTGAGTTACTAATAAAAACAAAAAGGAGAAATAGGGCATCCTTGGATAAGTCCCATTATGTAACTTACAGTAGCTGAACTATTATAACCATATAAATACATTTAATAACATTCTGAAAATACCAAAACCAAAAAATTCCAAACATTTAAAAATAAAAGTATGTTCTACCGTATCAAAGGCCTTATAAAAATCAAGTAAAAGTATATAACTTTCATCTTCTATAAAATCACTATAGTCTATCAAATCCAAGATTAGACTAATATTATTGCATATATGTCTAGCTTTCATAAACCTAGATTGTGTCTCCTCAATAATCTGATCTAAACCTTTTTTCAATCTATTTGCAAATATCAACGCTAATAATTTGGCATCATTATTCAATAGTGTATTGAATAGGCCTCCAATTTTCTAAGATTTAATTGTCCTTATTGGGTTTGGGAATAAGAGAAATCCCACCCTGTTTTAAAGAGGGGGGCATTTATTTCTTTTGTATAGATTCAATAAAAACTTCAAATAAAAAAATCTGTCAATTTATCTTGAAAAACTTAAAGAATTCACTACTTAACCCATCATTCATGGGGGCTTTATTATCTTTTAATTTATTAATATTAATCTTAACTTCATTTTTTGTAATCTGTTGATCACAATAAGATTGAAATGCCTCATCTAGCGTCTGGCATCCTTCCTTATAGAACATAAAAAAGCATCCATTTTGAGATTCTCCTTCCTTGCTGAATAGTTTTTTTTGTAAAAATCAGCATCATAAGAGGCTATTTCTCTAGGATTATCTAAAATAGTACCATTAATATTTTTTTTCATTGAATTAAACTCAGATTTCTTTTATCTTCTAAATTATAAAAGTATTTAGATTTATTTTCTCCCTACCATATATTTTCTTCTCAATCTTACAAACGCACTTCTTGCTTTCTGTTCATAAACCTGATCTAACTGCAACTGAAGAAAATTTAGTTTATCCTTAACTTCTTGATTATAATTTGTAGTTAAAGTGAGATCAACTATATCTTTAATAATCTTCTTTAGAATTAAGTAAACCTTTTCTTCTTTTAAGTGCAAGTTGTCTTATTTTGAACTTCATAAATTTCCAATTCCTAGAAAATGATTTATCCCGTAAAGCTTCTTCATAACTCTTTCTCATCACTGAAGTAGCATCCTTAACAAATTGTTCATCATCCAAGTGTTACGATCCCTGCCTCCAGGCAACGAAAGAGGCAGAAGAAGGCGTAGTCTTAGCTCATTAGTCTACCTATCAGTGTACGTTTTCACCACCACACCTCCGTCTCATCTTGTATTTAAGCACTAGTCTTTCCCTACCTCCTCTCTCAGTATTGGTTTTCCTTTCGAGCTACTTAGTTGCGCTATGCCTTCTACCTCTTTGTACTGTGCTGGTTTTGACTTTGGTTTCTTCCCCTTTACTACGTTTTTTGGATTACGGCTCGGCTTCAGTTGGTCTCTCCCTGTTTGGATCACTGGCTTCCCCTGGACTCTCGGCTCTCTCGTTCGTCTACGGTTTTGGATTACGGTCTGGCTTTGGTTACTCTCTCCCTGTTTGGATCACTGGCTTCCCCTGGACTCTCAGCTCTTTCCTTCGTGTACGGTATTTGGATCACGACTTGGCTCTATCGGCTCCTGCAAGTGGGTTCATTACTTGGTTACGGTTTCACTGGCAGAATCCTTAACACCAAGAGATACTTATTAAACTTCCAATAATTCAAGTTTTAAGGTTTTAAACGGCCAGACGTAGAAACCGATAAAAAAAAATCCCCTTGTGATCAGTTAATACTACTGGACCCATATTAACATCAATAGTAAGACTTTTTAATTATTTCTAAATCAACCACAGATCAATTCTTGATTGTTTTGAAAAATTACAATTACACCATGAAAATTGTCTTACTCCCGGGTTCAGACATCTCCAAATGCCACTTACCCCCAAACCCATATGCAAGTTTTTCAATTCCAATGATTTCCTAATACTATTAACCCTTAGGGGTGTAGCGGCGAGGCTTAATAATAAGGCAGAATTAAGTGTTTCTGAGCTTCCCAAATGAGGCCCCATTTCTCTGTTCATCTCTGTGGTGCAGCCACAGAGAGACCATTAGGGTGATTTAAGGTTTCCTAGGACAGCTCCCAAAGGGGGGTGCACTTAGCTAAGCCTGGCTATCATGATCAATGGTCATCCACTGGCGCCTATCAGTCTAGGGAGTGCCGGATGGACATCTGGACTGCATTACTAAGTGTCAGGACTAAGTGACTCATATCTCACCTTGATCAACCAATCAGGGACTGGTAGGGCTGAGTAACCCACGTGGGACTCTGATGCCCATGGAACTTTCAGCCAATCAACGAGCTGAAGTTCCTCCAGGTAAAAACAGGCAACACAGAGAGCCTGAGAGATTCAACAAGATTCAGATTTGGGAGATTCAGTAAGATTCTGGAGAGGATTCTGTGGACTGTTCTAAAGGGAATTCAAAGGAGAATTCCAGGGCAGGACGGCCCAGGAGCAGAAGGCTCCCAAGGGCAGGACATTCTCGCAGCGCGCCTCCTGACCATCCTGAGACTCAGCCCGGACAACCACGGAACGGCCAGTGTGTCCGAGTGCCAGAACTTTCCTTTGTTCTAAGAGTCTAGAGTGGAGGTTGCCAGAGAGTAACCAGCAGCAGGCCTCGTGAACAGATCGGAACTGTGGACAGCTGAATCACTATTCAGAACTAGTCTTCATCAGGAACGAACCGGTCCTCTTCCTGACTTGCTGGGACCCACAGTCATCTTTTCTCCTGTGCACAAACTTTGCTAGTTAAAGCCAACACTAACTAGCCGGTCAGTGAGCATCAGCAGCGCACCGTCGCAAGCCGCACAGCACAGCCTGGCACGGAGCCAGAGAGCGCGGATTGGACAGCAACAAGCCTGCAGCTGATTGTTTGTGCCTGCAGGAGATCTGAATCCCCAGAAATTGGATGAGTATTCAACTTCAATGCATTACAGCTCGAGAATTCAATTGCTATCCCAACCAGTTGATATCAATTTAATTCCTAAGAGTTATGTACTTGTTTTGAGTATCTAATGTAGAAGTTGTAACCAAGTTCACTTTACGAAACGGTCTTAATGAATGATATACTGAACGTATGTCCTCTTGATGTGTAACACTTCGTAACTGATTGAATATATACCTTTTGTATTCTGATAACCCTCTCGATAAGATCTGTTAGGTTTACATGCATATTCTATGTATTAATAAATGTATCCTCGTGTATTAGTACCTGTGTGTGTGCGTTGTTTGAGTTATGTCGCATGGTTGGATTCTAAAGCCATCAAAAGAATCAATTTTGTGATTTACTGCTACAATTAAAAATTGTCTCAGTAAATGCCCAAACCCTACAGAACTGGTGCCTTCAGAGAGCCACTATGATTACATATTTGGCGTCCCTGAACGGCTATGAAACACTACATTTATGGCGTCCCTGGGTGGGCGTGGCAAGACTGAAATGAATCAACCAAGCGGAATAATTCATATAAAACGCCGCGGGTTTCATACACGATAATACAGTGTGCTGAAAGCCGAAAGAAAAAAAAAAGTTCCCCTTGCTCTTTAAGCAGTGCTTGAGTGTTTTGTGATCTTTTGCAATCTACCAGGTTGATTGCATACTTGATCTTGTGGTTTTCTGTGGTAAAACTGTGATTTCGTACTTAAAAATAATACTCTTTAAGTTTAACGATGGTTGCTAAAAGGTCTGAATTCGAGTCGCTATTAAGCACTCTCTCTAGCAGCGACAAGTCTGACCACGATCTCTTCCATATCTCCGTCAGCGGAGAAGCTAGAAGAATAAATCTCCATTCTCTGAGAGAGCTAGCGAAGGACATAGAGAGATTTGACCCCGCAGTGTCAGAGAATAATATCGAGAGTTATATTCAAGACCTCAGGTATAACCTGCAGTTCCTGCCAAACGCCACAGAACAGGAGAAAGTGTTTCTGGTCAGGAAAACTACCAGCAGAGCTGTACATGAGTGGATGGCTAGGCAGATGAAAGAAGTCTGTAATGACTTTGAGCAGCTATGTCAAGCACTTATCGAAGAATACAGTGCGTTTATTGACCCGACTGCCGCGATAGCCGCCGCCCTTAACATTAAGCACGAGAGAGCAGAGTCCCCTCGCGAATATTACGAGAGACTTAGACGAACTTATTTTGCAGGGCGAAATTATGAGGGTTGCGAAGAGAACACACATTTCAAGGGTTTATTCATTGCGAATCTCCACCCATCAGTCAGAAAGATGATCTTAATGCATACAGATGCACAGACCATGAAAGTGACTGATATTAAGAGATTCGCGCAGAAAGCCTGGGAGTATGATGTCCAAAGTCGCTCTGAGCAAAAAGCTGCTAAAGCGACTGTGTTCGCCGTCAGAGCCAGCAGGGTTAATTCCCCCCTGCTCGAAGGAGCACAGGCTCCTGAGCTGGCTAAGCCCCGTTCCAAAGCACTCACACAGGACCGCACCCAGCGTCCTAAGTGCCATGAGAACACCGGGGAAGGGAAAGGGCTAGAAAAGGCTGAACAAAAGGATTCAGTAGCCGCCCGCCTGGCCAGGCTTGAACAAGCTTTATTAGGACAGGGACAACCGCTCCCCAAGGCTGCCGGAAGCGTGAATGAGCTGATACTCTCCACTGGAGGAGGCGGAGACCCGCCCCCTCTCCCTCCCTCAGTCTATCTGATTGAGCGGAAGGGTTCCTGCCTGGATGAGGTCAGCCACTCCCAAGCGAGTGCTGACTCCACCCCTGAAGTCACAGAGCAGGCAGTAAAACACAGAGGAAAAGCAGGAAGCTTTTACCTCAAGGCTGCCATGGGAGATGTCTTACCCAGTGAGACACTGATTGACACTGAGGTTGAAAGGTGTTTGATGTCACACGGCAAGCTCAAACGGGTTGAAAAAGAAAAGGGCATGCGACTCAGAGTGGAACCTTTGGTGGATCACCAGAAAGGCAAAGTGTGGAAACAGGTCAAGGCTCCTAAGCCTTCTGTACAGAAGGAAAGGGGGGCCAAGAGGCAGACTGTGCTCACACAGTGCCCACCGAACACAGAAGCCTATGTGGAGATTCCTTCTGTTCCCTCTGGACAAGAAATAAAAATATTTTCTTGTTCCCCGGATATACAGGGAAGTCGTGCCCTGGCCAAGGTCCCAACAGCCTCCATGCCACAGGAGCGGTGCTCCGAGCAGCCGCCTGATCCACCAGGTAAAGCACACACCTTTTACATCCCTAAAGAGGAGCAGATCTCCCCACCTGGCGATGAAAAGGAGCTTTCCCTGTGCACCCTGGCACCCAAGAGGGGTCAGGACCACCACCCTGCAGTGGTGGAAGGGATCCAGATGGCAGGAGAGCAGGTTGGTGATGTAGCCCTCACCCTTAGCCCTGAGAGGTCCTCTATTAGTGAGGATCGGCTTGAGCAGCTGTCACAGGGCCACCGCCAGGTGCCCCTGGTGCAACATTCACAGGTTAGACAGGAGGTCCAGCTGGACGCTGAGACTACTGCGCTGTGGACACACCTGATCCCAGATGCCGATTCCCTCTGCTGTGACCCAGGGAACCTGCAGTCAGGTAACATTATTTCTCACAACTACCAGGTAGTGAGTGAGACTGACCTGATTGTTCCTGCCTCGACAGCAGGGTTGCCAACACACCCAGTCCCCCAGAAGGGACAGGGAATGAAAGCCGAGCCGGTTTTCTTACAGCCACCAGCTCAGTCTGTCAGTCTGAGTCTGACCAACAGTGGTTCAGCCAGACTGGAGCTGGATGGTCAAGTCACCCGCCTGCCAGTGCAGGACATCGCAAAGAGGGGTGTCAGAATCCCCGCCTGCACTGACATGGGCCTGGTGGGTGATAGCGAGTTCGAAGACAGTGAACTAGCTATCCCAGTGCTGGGGCAGCTCCCTGAACCCCTAGCGAGGGAAGGGGGGAGCGAGCAGGTGTCCTACACCCACGCCCAGCGAACGATTGTAAACATGCCGATAGAGGGATTCCTCAATCAGGAAGTGTGCAGGGTGGACCTGAACCGTGAGAATGGGGTAACAATCCCAGATCACTCAGGTGCTCCAGATGACCACTCAGCCGAGGTTCAGGCATGCTCCACCGCTGCACCGCCCCCTGCAGGGTTCCTAGAGCACAGGCATGAACAAATCGAAAAAGCAGATGCCCTGGAAAAGGAGGAGCAGCATCAGCAGCTGTGTCAGATCTCCCCAGATTTCCAGGATGTTGGTGCCCAAGATGCCACATGGCATACTGAGAAAGACACCATGTACACACTGCGCCAGCTTAGAAAGGCAACAGTCACTCAGAAGGAGATGACTGGGGTCAGCCACCTGAAAAGACTTTTGGGAAGACTGATTGCTGCCGCCACTGTTGCACGTTTGCTTTTTCTGGTAGGTTTGTGTGCTGCTGGCACTCTCATCCTGACTGCCCCAAGAAGGCAGGTGTCAGAGATGCCAGAGGGTAGTGACAGACTGTATCGACAGCAGCAAAAGTTGGAAAGCTTAGGGAAAATCCTACAGGCAACTTCCTATGCAACAGGGTTAAACCTTATTCCCCAACCAGTGGACATGATTGTTGGTGTTATACAGTGGGTTTATGCTTGTGTGCAACAGGCCAGAATGTTGACACAAGACCTGTTAAGGGAGTTTAGTGCCACTGTAGCCAGTCTAACCACGGCACAAATCCCAACCCACTTGATTCCACTCTTCTCAGTAGAGGAGTATGTGACATTAACCCCATCGCTCATAGCTCACCCAGAAGGCAATCCAAGATTGAATTCGGTTCCAAATCTTGAGATGGGTATGGCTACCAAAGCTATCCATTGGCTGTGTCTAAACGATTCACCAATGAAGGGTGTAAAGCTACTAATGGGCAGAGGGAGGTTAATGAACCCCATGAAGAGCAGGTGGGACGTAAATGGCTGGTCAACACACCACATTTAACTGACACTATGACTTGTGACAGGCATGATACAGCTACCGCAATGCAGCTACCTAATCAAACAGTTCCTGTAAGTTCCCGAGGAGGCCATAGTACAGCTTGAACTTAACACTGTACGGTCTGGAACCAGACAATATAAGACCAAACTTGAGGTCGTGGATGCCTTCAGGTGCCACACTATTGAATTGGATAGAAATCCAAGAAACAGTAAGCCCTGAAGAGGTACAGGTAGTTAGTTTGCTTTAATGGAACAAACCTCCAAACCACCCTAGCAGATACCCAACACAGGTGTTGTGGTTTATCGGGGGGCTGGGAACAGGAACTGGTGTTATTGTAACACTGCTGCCGGGTAGCTGGATCATGACTGACAGTGTACTCTGAATGATGTACTCTTACATCAAGATGTACTCCGGGTAGCATGAATGAGTCAAAGGTAGCATGCCAAAAGAAAGGAAGTGACTTCTCCCCAAATATCTACCACAGAGGTATCAGATATTGACAGTGAACTTCCTGATGTGTAATTCCTAGACTTAGATAATGTCTCCTACCGTGTTTATACATACTCCAGATGTTATTCATCCTGTTTGTATCCAATGCTGGTTCCGGTATGAATTCTCGAGGAGTAATGTAGACATTTAAGATTAATGTTCTAATGGCAAGGGACATCACTTAACTCTGTTTTGTTTTGAAGGCAACAACGCCTCAGGACCTCGTGACCTTCAAAAAGGGGGGATATGTAGCGGCGAGGCTTAATAATAAGGCAGAATTAAGTGTTTCTGAGCTTCCCAAATGAGGCCCCATTTCTCTGTTCATCTCTGTGGTGCAGCCACAGAGAGACCATTAGGGTGATTTAAGGTTTCCTAGGACAGCTCCCAAAGGGGGATGCACTTAGCTAAGTCTGGCTATCATGATCAATGGTCATCCACTGGCGCCTATCAGTCTAGGGAGTGCCGGATGGACATCTGGACTGCATTACTAAGTGTCAGGACTAAGTGACTCATATCTCACCTTGATCAACCAATCAGGGACTGGTAGGGCTGAGTAACCCACGTGGGACTCTGATGCCCATGGAACTTTCAGCCAATCAACAAGCTGAAGTTCCTCCAGGTAAAAACAGGCAACACAGAGAGCCTGAGAGATTCAACAAGATTCAGATTTGGGAGATTCAGTAAGATTCTGGAGAGGATTCTGTGGACTGTTCTAAAGGGAATTCAAAGGAGAATTCCAGGGCAGGACGGCCCAGGAGCAGAAGGCTCCCAAGGGCAGGACATTCTCGCAGCGCGCCTCCTGACCATCCTGAGACTCAGCCCGGACAACCACGGAACGGCCAGTGTGTCCGAGTGCCAGAACTTTCCTTTGTTCTAAGAGTCTAGAGTGGAGGTTGCCAGAGAGTAACCAGCAGCAGGCCTCGTGAACAGATCAGAACTGTGGACAGCTGAATCACTATTCAGAACTAGTCTTCATCAGGAACGAACCGGTCCTCTTCCTGACTTGCTGGGACCCACAGTCATCTTTTCTCCTGTGCACAAACTTTGCTAGTTAAAGCCAACACTAACTAGCCGGTCAGTGAGCATCTGCAGCGCACCGTCGCAAGCCGCACAGCACAGCCTGGCACCGAGCCAGACAGCGCGGATTGGACAGCAACAGCCTGCAACTGTTGCTTTGTGCCCGCAGGAGATCTGAATCCCCAGAAATTGGATGAGTATTCAACTTCAATGCATTACAGCTCGAGAATTCAATTGTTATCCCAACCAGTTGATATCAATTTAATTCCTAAGAGTTATGTACTTGTTTTGAGTATCTAATGTAGAAGTTGTAACCAAGTTCACTTTACGAAACGGTCTTAATGAATGATATACTGAACGTATGTCCTCTTGATATGTGTAACACTTCGTAACTGATTGAATATATATCTTTTGTATTCTGATAACCCTCTCGATAAGATCTGTTAGGTTTAAGGCATACTCTATGTATTAATAAATGTATCCTCGTGTATTAGTACCTGTGTGTGTGCGTTGTTTGAGTTATATCGCATGGTTGGATTCTAAAGCCATCAAAAGAATCAACTTTGTGATTTACTGCTACAATTGAAAATTGTCTCAGTAAATGCCCAAACCCTACAGAACTGGTGCCTTCAGAGAGCCACTATGATTACATATTTGGCGTCCCTGAACGGCTATGAAACACTACAGGGGTCATCTATCTAAGGATAGATAGATGTTTTATATTAATCTCTAACTCTTGAAAAAAAATGTTTATTTTGTGATTTGCTATTGGTAGCATATACATTAACAATTACATATGGCTTTTTATCAATGTCAACTATTAATAATATCCACCATCCAGAATGATGTCCGTTATAGTCACGAATTTTCCCCTTAAAGTTCCCCTTTAAGATAGGAACACCAGCTGAATGATTAGTACCACTAGAAATCCAAATATCATCTCCCCATTGACTCGTCCAAAACTGAAAATCGAACTGACTTGAGTGCGTTAATTGTAAAAAATAAAAGTTTGCTCTCTTCTTTTTACAAAACAGAAAAATCGCCTTTCCTTTAACTATATTACGAATACCTCTGGCATTAATAGAGAAAATAGAAAAAGACAAACACAACACAGAAAAAACTCTTGAAAAAAAATTTACCAAACTAACTGCGAGTTTTCAAATCTGAATAATAACAACCCTTAAAAGTGACTACAACACCAAAGTGTTCAACACTAAGCACAATAATAACAGTTACAGTGAAATCTCTTGTACTGGACAGTCACTGGCCATGGATATCCTTCCCGTCAATGAACGCCCTCGTGCCTACGAAGTAGGCTCTCCTGCCTTCCCTTCGCACGGCTTCGATCTGGGGCCACAGCTGATTCCCGGTGTCCCTGTCAGTGGCAGACAGATCCTCTGGGAACCTCAGGTTTTTGGCATTCAGAAACCCGTTCCTTCTGGCCGCTCACCACAGCATGTCCCTCGTCATCCTTTACAGCATTGTTCCTTATCATTTTTTTCAAGTGCTCTGCAACCTTTGTTATCGTGCCAAGAATGTTTGCCTGTACTTCTTCCAGCGTCAGGTCACTTTTCCCTCTCTTGGCCGCTGGGGTCCTCACAGGTGTGATGGGGGGGGACTCCAATTCCTCCTCAGGGAGTAGAGTTGCAGCCGCAGCACCGGCACTCACATATGAGTGCATCTCCCTTATCACTTGCACCTGCTTATCACTTGCAGGCGAAAGAGTCCAAAGGAAGTCCAAAGGGGGTAGTAAGGCACAGTCCAACATCCAGAAATTGGGAGATCCATCAGAGACGCAGATGGTTAAAAACAGGAACAGAGAACTGGAATCAGGAACATGAAAGGTTAAAAACATAACAGGACAAGGAGCTCCAAGCCCCGGACTCAGAGGTCAGGATGCTGTGATGAAGCCTGTGCCCTCGGGCCACTCCTGTGCCCGGTGGTAAGCGGGCTTCAGGGTTCCCTGGCTTCCGGGTGTCCGTCTTCCCAAGCTAAGCCTGGAACTATGGAATACCGGGCTTAAATAATGGAAAGGGAATTAAAAACAGCTGACACAAATAAAACTAAGAACAATATAGAAAAGGTAGGAGCGCCCTCCAGAGGAGGGATGATGACAGTAAGACAAACTCCACCACCATTAATTTCACAGTATTTCAAACTCCTGCTCAAAGAAGTGTTCAGATGTGACGCTGAGGCTGCGAGGGTTGAGCTTTTGCAATTTGCTGTAAGGTGATTTACCTTACAGCAAATTGCAAAAGATCAAACCTCACAGCTAAACCATTTTTTCATTTGGCAGGGAGGCTAATTTATTTCACATTTTAATGTGTTATTAATTAATTATTAAATAAATACTCTGTACTCACAGATCTCTGTGTGGTAAATGTGAACCAGGCTTTGCAGTACCACAAGGATTTACTACATTCTTTGTTGTGTTCTTGTTTACATTCCCTTAATCATGTCCTCATAGTTGGTCTCCAACATGCCTCAGTCATGAGGCATTGTCTTGAGAAGAGTACACATAAGTTTATTTGTTGTTGTGTTGGAGCTCATGAAAGGGGGAAGAAGAATAATAAATACATAGAGCTCTTCTTATCTGTGTTTTTATTCCAAATTATCTTCAAAAAGTCTTCTACAGTACAGCTAAAGGTTAGGATATGGAAAGTAACACTGACACCAAGAGTCTTGTGAAAGTTACATACAGCTGGAACAAATTGATATTTTTTGTCCAAGATGGAAAAGAAGGTGTTACGAAGCGTCTTTCAGGACCCTGTGCAGATGACAGAATCCGGAAGGGAGTGAACAGACACAGGGAGGAGATGAGGAACAGGGCTGGTAGATGAACGGGGGGGGGGCGTGATCCAGGCGAACTGTCCAAAAAGGGAGTCTGAAGGGAAGTCGTGCAGGCAGATGTCCAGAGCCGGATGATCGATCCAAGACGAGCTAGACAAAGTTATAAGCTGGAGCAGGATCCGGTGAAGGATCGGGGGAAAAAGGGGGAACGGAACCAGGCGCTCCAGGTCCTAGACTCAGCTGGTTCAGGACACCTAGGCTTGAGCCGCGGACGTAGGGCGACTTGGTGGTAGGCAAGCCTCCGGGCGTCCATGTTCCAATGCAGATCCCGGAACAGAGTGAGCATTTGGCTTTTGTAGGGACGCTGGAACAGGGAGCAGGTGCAAAAAATCAGCTAAAAAGTGAATGACCCGGAGCGCCCTTAAGGGGGACGGACTACAATAGTGACAGAATGATATTTTTGTGGACTATTTCTTTTTCATCTGTTGTGGGAAATTCTTCATCAGAGGAGCAGCCCACAATCTTGTGCAGATTCAGTTTTATTGAGCTCAATAATGACAGCAACGTGCGCTGGGTCTCTCCCACAGAACAGACAAACTGCAAGGGTTTCCCAGTCAGAAAAAAGTTTGTCTCACAATCTGAGTGCTTGTCCTGTTCTTTGATATGTAATCACTTCTTGTCCTGTTCTATCCTGCTCTAGGTTCTGTCATTTGATATGCATCAGGCATTGATCTCCTTTATCCTGTTTATGGTATGTTTGTGGGTATTGGTCCTGCCTTTTGTTATGTAGCGTTAAGTCACTGGGGCTGCTAAAGCAAGTCAGCCTTATTGCATCTTAGCATAACTTTTGTTGAAGGTTAAATTAACAGATCCCAGCATCACCTTCCAAAATGTGATTAAATGGTAATATTGCAATGCCAGGTATATGATATATTAACATGTCCCACCTCACATCAAAACTGTTCACCTTGTACATGGCCAACTGTACAGCAGTACAGATTTTGTTTAATCAAAAATTTCAATCAAAAATATGTACAGATAAAAATGTACACACTTCTCACCTTTTTACATTTATTAATAATTAGCTCATTTACAACATTCACACACAAACACAACTCCTGGAAGTCTCTTTTGGTTTATGATCCACCTGGGCATTAAGTAACATAGATTGTGAAATCATAATCAAAATATTTACAGTACAACCAGGTTTCAGTATAGCTGTGAAGTAAACATTTTGGTTAATGAACCTAAAGAGGAATTACAGATTCGTTACCAATCCTACAGTATATGTGTGTAACCATGAAAATAATTAGGTCATTTTTTAATTGGCTACTTAGTTTGGAACGAACACCAGACGACATTACGGCTTCCAGGAATTGTACAGAACAATTAGCAGAACAGTTTAAGTAGATTGGACATTTCAGTTCTTGAAAGGGAGACTCATTTAGTGGTGCTAAACGAATTATTTGTACTATGGGGAACAACAGTTTGGAGCCTAAAGTATCTTTGAGCTGCTGCCTTGATTTTTTCATTCCTTAAGCAGTAAATGATGGGGTTGACCAAAGGGTTGAGGAAATAATTCAGCCCACCAATGAAAATGCGCCGATCAAGAGGGATATTCTCCACTCTCATCCCAATATATACCACAGCGCTTGACAAATAGTAAAGAATAACCACCATTATGTGTGAAGAGCACATTGAGAAGGACTTCTTATGGCTCTCCACGGTTTTCATTTTTATCACTGACTACACAATTCTGAAGTAGGACCACAGTACAAACATAAAAGGTACATACACAACAAACATGACAAGACTGAGGGTTAAATTGACTTGTTCTGTAACCTCACCACATGCTAATGACATTACAGTGGGGTAATCACAGAAGATGTGGAGAACATAATTTGAGCCACAAAATGGCAAAGTGCTTGCCAGAGCTACTGTCGAAATGGTCCCAAGAAAGCCCAGCAGCCAGACAGAGGATGATATTTTAATACAGACCCTGGGGCTCATGATGCTGTTATAATACAACGGTTTCACGACAGCAACATATCTGTCATAAGCCATGGCAGCTACAAGTAATATTTCAACAGCACCAAGTGAGATTATAAAGTACATTTGCACAAAACAGCCTGTGAAAGTGATAGTTCTGTCATAACGTAAAACCACGGCAAGCTTCTTGGGTATGATGGACGTTGACATCAGCATGTCTAAGACAGCCAAGTTCCACAGGAAGAAGTACATGGGTGTGTGGAGCTGATGCTCCAGGGAAATTAACACCACAATGAGTAGATTACCCATGATGGTGACTAAGAAGAGAATGAGGAAGACGATGAAATGAGCAATGTAGTGATCCTGCAGGCCTGGAAATCCCACAATTATGAACTCAGAGTGCTGGGTAACATTGGAAATGTTCATGACTCAGAATTTCACAGTCTTTCACAGAACAGAGGAGCCTTGAAGGAGTAACAATAAATATATATTTTTATTTAAGGTTTCTGGTTGTCCAGTGTTATTTTTTGAGCATAGAGAGGCCCCTTTAAAATTACTGTAAGGTAATCTGCTTTGATAATTAAAAAAATCAAGCAAGTTTGTTCTGTTTTAATCTTTTCTTGAACCCACTCAATAACCGCTTCTTCATATATTTATTCTAGCTTCAATTATTTAATTTAGTTTAGTGTGTCTTTGAGCTTGGGATTTTTTCCTCACCTATAATAAAAAAATCTGCTTACAAACATTTCGATATTTAATGTCCACATACTTGTATCCTGTCTGAAACACACAATGCAGCACTTACGATTTCTGTAAAAATCTATAAATATATAATACAGGTAATTTCTATCCTACTCAGGACTCAATATAAAAGTGATGATTATAGTAAGTCACTAATTAAATAATTAAGTTTATAAATAAATGAAAATATAACCTATATTTTATCTGCTGTTCACATATTGTAAATTAGGGAATCTTTAATCTGAAAAAGACCCATTGGTAGAATGGGAATGGAATAGATTTTTTTTACTGTAAATTGGTTGTTTTCATGTTGCCTGAGCTCGAGTCTCAGGTGAGCTGCACGTGAAGTATCTTCTGCACACATCCCTGCAGAGTAATTATTACTTATTCTGAATGCTGTGCAGGAAAAGCTGTAGTGCTGAATGCTGTTTCCAGAAGAAAATACCAAGAGGGAAGCAAAAGTGGTTTATTTATCCTTTTTTTTTTACTAAATTGGTTGGATATTTCACTCTTTTAATATTTCTAGATGATGAAAATTAAAAACATGAATAGAAATCTAAACTGAAGCCACAGCTTTATTATAATGTGTATGATGATAAAGATAAGAACATAATATAGGTTACAATGAGAGGAGGCCACTATGCCATTTGGCCATTTTGGTAACTGGTAGCCCACTGATCCAAAGTTCTTTTCTAGCTGTTTTTTTTAAAGAAACCAGGATATTGGTTTCAACAACGGGCTTGGTATCCTGTTCCAGACTCCCACAACTAAGTAATTATGATTTCTAACAGCAATAATGCAAGTTTCAGTATTATTATTAAAACTTCAACTCAAAAATAAAGTAAGGAATATTCTGACTCCCAAACCAACAACACATAAAAAAATGAAGAAAATATTTATGTCACTGAGACTCTCTGTGCTGAGATGTGTTCACATCCCGTGTGATAAATTCCCTCATTCCAAGCAGTATAAAAAATGGGAAATACATTTTAAGCTGCAACTTATTAGAAGCTGAGGTTTTTGAACATGTATAAGATGTTGAATGTTTCAAACTTGTAGTATATTTCTACAGTATGTCTAATCTTTCCATGCTTATTATTTTTCCACATTATGTTTACAATGATAAAAAAACACAAAAAACAAGACATTTATGAGTCAAATCTAAGACACATATAGATTTTGAAAAGTATTAGTAATAACAATTAAATTACTTCTTCCATTTTCTAATCCCTTTAATAAATATAGGGCTGCAAGGGACCCCGAGCCCATCCCAACAAGCAACACGCGCTAGGCAGGATACACCCTGGACAGGACGTCAGCCCATTGCATGAGACACACAGACAAACATAGACACACAGATACATTCACAGCACAGTTAATTTTCTCAGAAGCCAGTTAATTTACCAGTATGACTTTGGACAGTGGACTGAAAATGGAGCACCTGGATGGAACCAAAGCAATATAACAGAAGTTAAAAGAATCAGAAGAAAAGAACACAGCAAATTAGCTCAGCTACAACATAAGCAAAATAAATTACACATTATAAGATTGAAAATTATACTTTAGTAAAAATATACTGTAGCTGTTTAGAAATAGCCACTGAGAATAATGATTTGAGCAATAATCTCAACGGTGGAATACAATATGTGGATCTATTGTCCCAGCTGTGGAGCCTGGTCTTCAGCAGAGTGCTTTTATTTTCAGATCTTTGTTATTATTAAGTATTTTATCTGTGAGTGTTTATACTGTAACTACTGTTTATACTGTTTATCTGTGAGTGTTTATACTTTTAATTACATTAAAATGCATTACAAAAGGAAAGTATACGTGCACTGTATAACCATGAACTGGTTGCAGTGAATTGTGACTGTTCCAGTTTCATGAAATGTAAATTAAATATGTTGCATATCAGTGCAAAAATCCTTTTCTGCAAACCCTTATATGCAATGTGACTGTTCATATTTAAAAACAGCAAACAGAGTAAGTACAGTGAGTCACATACCTGGAGTCTCAGTATGTTCTGTGCTCTTCCAGTGCAGGACACACCTGCTGGACAAGAAACTCTTCCTCTTAGCTCAGTTGCTTTTATGGGCAGCTTTTCACAATGATCCCAGAGGCCGCTGAGTGCAGAGCTGTTCTCTGATTAACCCGGAGAAACAGAAAGTGTGCTCAGGAGGAAACAGGCCTAACAGGTAGAACTCAAAACATTTGCTTCATGTATATCTATAATGACATCATAGCAGAAAACTGAAAGTTTAATGCTGAAAGTAAATTATGTTTTAACCTAAAACCATTCCAATTATTCAATGAGGCATAGAAATTGCAAATTTCTAAGGTGTATAATGTAGAATAAATGGGGTTTCATAGAATTATTATATTTCTAAGTTATAGTTATTAGACACTTTTGTACAAAAATAATTACAAGGGATAAGGAATGAGCTGTGTTTCAGGCACTACTCCAGAGGAGTGACAGATAATAGGCCCTCACTTTACTTTAACATCTCATCTAAAGGATGGAGCTTGAGGAGACTTAGGATGATGGGGGAAACACAGTGAGAGACTTAAGATGTGGGAAACTGGGAACTTTCTGATTACAAGTCTGTCACCTGAAGGATCACATAGCCCCTTTGACAGGGGTATATCCCCGGTGACGCAGGGAGACCAGCATGGCCAGTGTAGATGAGAGGAAAGACTAGGTGTATGAATCAGTAATGAGTGTCCTACAGGAGCTGTGATGTCAGTCTTTCTTACAGTAATTGTGATCTTTGATTTATTAATATGTTTTCATACAGTGTTTCCTCAGGTGAGTTGAATTCATTCTTATTAAACACAGAAGACCAGGTAAGCTCTCCTCCTTTATTAGAGTTTAACTCTCTCTATAGCTGCTAATTATGTGTTTGTTATAATATCATTGCCTCTTCCCCTGACACTCTGTGCATTAGAGCTCCAATGCTCTAACAGTGTGCAGCACATCTATTACCCGGATTGTTAAAGCTGTTTTCTTACAATTGTGTGCTGCTGGGGCCTCAGCCCTCATAGATCTAGGAATTAGTGATTTTTACAATTGTTGTCATTCCCTAAAATTAACAATGAGGTTTAATTACCCACCAAGATAGTTAAAGAGAATGTTTTCTATTTGTGCCTGTATTTTAAAGTCTTTTATGTTTAAGTGAGAATAGAACCACTGCAATGTTGTGGAACATGATATTTCAGGATCATGCGCAGTAGAGTGGCCAGCAGTTCTCAACAGCACAGATACTCTGTATCTTCAGTGAGAAGCGTGTGGATGTGTACCTTGTGCATTTCATGTGCAGTGTGGAAGGCCTGTTCTTTTATGCTGTGTTGTATCATCTGTGACTACACTCTAAGTTTTCATTAAATGTGCATATGTGCAAAGGGGAGAGTATCATAGGAGTGTTGATGTTTCTAGCCTGGATGAAGTTTCTTCAAAATCAAAACATCCAAATTTTAAGTTTTGTTTCCATGACCCTTTATACATAGCAGGAGTCCTCTTGTCTGTTAAATGTCCATCGTTTTGGTGACTTTTTCACAGTAAGAGCCTACTGTATTCTAAAGGATTCCTTAGATTCAACAGCTTAATTCCATTTTTCTAGTGGAATGCCATTTTTCAGTGTGCAGTCTGTGGTTGTGTATCTTATGTGCAGTGGGGGAGGTGTCACGGCCGACATCCCTCCCTGGAGGGCGCTCCACTACTCCCGTTATTGTTTCTGTGATTAAGCTTTCAGGTGTACCTTCTTAGGTTTATTATTTAAAGACTAGCTCCTCCAGTCCTCGGGGCTCATCATTAGGGTAAGGATGTCGCGAGGCCCGCCTAGCACCAGGAAACCCTACGTCCGTCTCCTGAGGGCCTAGGCTTCATCCCCGACACCTCCCGCTTCCTGAGCCTGGGGTCTGGAAGATCTCACCCCGTCACCCTTGGACCTCCATGTTTTGTCTCTCCGTGTGTTCCCCCCTCCCGGGGATTTTAACCTTGTCGCGTGCCAGGATGGATTTCTCGCTGATGGACTCTCGGACTGTAACCTGACCTGCCTTTGGACCCGTTTGGATTTGGATGCCATTCTTTGTCTTCCCTGTTCACTGTCTCACAGATTGTCACTATTATTTTGTGCGCTATTAAACCCCTGTGTGTTCCCTTTTACCACACCTCCTGTTTTCTCCAGCTCTTACCGCATCGCATAGGGTCTACTACAAGACCTGACACGGATCTCAGTCCATGTTTGTGACAGGAGGCTGTACAAGCTTGCTTGTGACACCTTTACCTGTTGTTTTATGCTGTAAGAGCAAACACTTATTTTTATTTTTTAACTTGTATGGTTGACTTGGTTGAATCTGCACTGTAACTGTGCAGGAATTGAGTTCCTCAATTGTGTGGTAGTGTAGCTGTAACAGATCTACTGTGATAAGCATCCTTCTGAAGTGATGACACAATCCCTCCTGCACACATCCTTCAAACAACAAAACACTTGATTTACCTAATTTGAATCAATCACAATTAGAACACAACTTTTCATCACTGTCTATGAGGACAGGAAAATATAAGTTTCTTCATGGTCCAAACATTCAAATAGGTATTCCTTAAGCCTTTACGTACAGTCCTCTTAAAAATGTTCTTAAAAATATTTTGGTGACATTTTTATGGCATGAGCCTATATAGTATTTAGGACCCTAGGCAGAATTACTACATTTTCAATCTTTTCTCAGATACAGCTCAGCTTCATTCCACTAGTGTTACTGGATTTATCTCCTCTAGTAGCCTATTTTTTATAATTTTATCATATATTAATATGTAATATACTATTTTATTCTGTAAAATCCCTCTCAATTTCATTTTCATTTCAGTACAAGCTGGATGATAAGTGCCGATTAGGCAACTTTGTGGGATGTCACTTTTTCTTCCTCTAATAAACTGGGACACTGTTAATCTCATTTAAAAACAGAATTAAAAAGGATGAGAAGGAAAAATTGGCTGACAGGGAATGCTTGGAGGATGAGGAGACAGGGCTAGATTCAGACAGGGAACAAAGCTAGATTCATGCAGAAAAGACTGCCATAGGAATGGTTTTGGCAGGATAGGATTCAGGCAAGTACTGGGTCTTTGGAATTTGACTTTCACTTTACAAATGTTGTGACACGATCTATAAAAAAGGCCAACAGAGACTCAGGTACTTTAAGGCGGATAAAACTATTCTTACACTTTTCTGCAAATCATTTATTGAAAGTGTCTTAACATACTGCTTCACTTGTTGGTTTGGCAACATAAGTACCGGTAACTGTAATAGGCTGGGTAAAATAGTAAATATAAGTGGCAAAATAATTGGGAATAATCAAATCAACTTAAGCATCCTTTACAAACAGAGGGTGACTAAGAAAGCCAAAAGCATCAGGGAGTGTGTGTCTCACCCCCTCCATTGTGAATTCACACTTCTCCCATCTGGGAGACGCCTCTGTGCCCCCAGGTGTAAAACCAACATACTCAGGAAATCTTTCATCCCCACTGCAATCACACTCTTAAACAAATCAAAGTAACTACCTTGTCTCTTGTCTCTTGTTTCTTTCTCCTGTAACACTGCTGTATTCTCTTCCCTTTTGATAATGTGTATTGTTATTGTGTTGTGTTTGACTGTGCCGTAAAACAAATTTCCCCTAGGGGACAGTAAAGCATGAAATTGAAAATTGAAAAATTACAGGGATGGGTCTTCAAAGTTATCAGGTTTGCTGTTTGTGTGTCAGAAGTCGGGGCTGAGTGTGGCAGTAGCTCAGTAGGTCAAAATGACAGACCACCATTTCTGAAGCAGTATTAAGCAGGCGATCTGGTCTAAATTAGAAGATTGAAAACTGATTTGGTAAAAGGAAGGCCCGAGTATGTTGGAGTCAGAGCCTTGTGAGAAATGCTCTTGCTTGTGGAAATGCTGCATTCTCCCATTGCAGCCATGGGCTGTGTGCCGCTGCTGGGCTGGGTGTGACAGGATGCAGTCAAGGTGCACTGAGAACCTATTTAGAGTAGAACAAGTTGGGTCTGTCATAGAGCGCTTCTGAATGTGTTTATGTGCAGTCAGATGTGAGTAAGATAAGATCACTTTATTGGCCATATACATTTTCTTGTATTAGGAATTTGTCTTTTTGCATACCCCAACTTGCTCTTCATGAGACACACAGACAGGGAGAGAAGCTTGGGGTCAGAGCGCAGGGTCAGCCATTTATACGGCACCCCTGGAGCAGTTGGGGTTAAGGGCCTTGCCTTAAGGGGCCCAAAGGAGTAGGATTCCTCTGCTGGCCATGGGATATAAACCGGCAACCTTCCAGCCACAGGCACCGATCCTTAGCCACAAAGACTATAAGACTGTGCCTAACAGCCCCTGGTTACTCCATATCAATGCTGATTCTCATGTTACATTTAATTTCAGGCACAAAGTTCCAAAGACATACTGGTAGGTTAGTTGGCTTTTGGGAAAATTGGACCTGGTGCAGGCCTGTGTGTGCCCAGTGATTGACTGACGTCCTGTCCGGGCAGGGTGTATCCTGCTCTGTGTCTTTTGCTTTCCGGGAAAGGCTCTACAGTAGCTCCTGTGTGACACTGTATTGGATAAAACATGTTGGAAATGGATAATTCAATGTTATTTAATTATTAAGAATTAATTTGTTGCATTACATTATGTCTTTACCATTGTTGGGGTTTGTGAATTTACTGGAACACTATTTAGTTCATTTAACAGTAAATTGCGTGAGTTTACTTTGGCTATTAGGAATCAATCTACAGAACAACAAGGAGTCTTCACAAGGATTTACAACACACAGAATACATTTAATGACACATAGAAGCACTGTGTACTTAAAATATTCAAAATATCAAGCTGATACAGAAAAGATACATAAAAACAGATACATAAAAACAGACTGTTTATGTTAGTATATCTTTGGTTACACTAACTTCCTCATCAGACTCATTAAAAAAAATCAGCATTCAGGCGCTTTTAAGTAACCATGGGTACTTAAATGAATTAAATAGATATTAACATATGTATAACAATTTTATTCTTGAGAGGGTAAATATTGAATTATACTCATCTATGACTGTGGATTCATAACTCCTGTGCAGAAGGATGGGGAACAGTAGACTGGGTCTGTCACAGTGGTGTCCAATCCTCTCTGCTGGCTCGGTGCCACTCCAGGCATAGCGACTACTTCTGAATAATTCTTTATTCAGGTGTGTCGGCAAAAAAGTCCAACTGTATTGCATCGGTGATTGGTCAAGAAGCTACCAGGTGGAGTGGGTAACCTCACCCTGCAGGTCACTTCTTTCTTTCTTTAGCATTTGCACGGCGTGCCGAACCAGCATACAGCATCATTATCAGCTAGGTGTAAGTCCACCATAGTCTGTAGTGCACAACAGCTGCATTTTGGGTCAGTTTCCTGACCCCATCGAACAAGATTGACTGCACAGCGACCCTGACTTGTCCGGAATCAGTTCATCATTGTCCACAGCTGTCGCGGTAGGTCGAAGCCAGAAGGACAGATGGCAGATAAACAGATGGCTTGGCCACAAGGGAGTGGTTCACGACTTCTGTTGTTGATCACTCAGCATTCCAAGCCAAATCAGCTCTCATATCCTCTGGAGGCGGATCCAACCAGACTGGGGGTCTCGAGGACAGGCGTGCTATTGAATGAAACACAATGTCTGCGCGAAGCGGTAACCTATTATTCGCGCAAACTTTGGCCAACACCTTGGCAGTAACGTCCTGTTGATGTAAGTGTGGTGGTGGGATGTTACTGAGTATCGGCAGCCATGGAAATGAAGTAGGATGCAGGTATCTAGTGATGGTACGCATAGACATGTTAAGTTGTACGTCAACCAGCTTGGTGTGGGATGATCTGTACCTGCCAGTTTACTAAGCAGAGTACTGACTTTAGTTGCTGTCCTCTTCAAGTGTTTTTGGTAAGTCAACAATCTATCCAAGGTCACACCCGGGTAAACCGGATTTGGGTCGTGCTTAATACGTCGACCCTTCACGTAGATATTGAGTTTCTGGATAGCCTTTCCACTGTGCAGATGGAAGACACTGGAGACAGTTTTGCTCACACTTGGCTGAAGATGCCACCTAGTGAGGTACTCCACCATAGTCTCCATTTCTTTGTTCAACACACTCTCTATCTCATTGAATGTGTGACCTTGGGTTCTGAGGCAAATATCCTCGGCATAGATGAATTTGTGAGACCTGGTCACTGGTAGATCATTGATGTAGACGTTGAAGCAGGTTGGAGATAATACCCAACCTTGTGGTAGTCCGTTCGTTTGTTTCCTCCAAGAGCTGCATTTGTCTCCCATGTGAATCCAGAATCTTTTGTCTTGGAGGAAAATCACATGCTTCCTTTAGCTCAAGGAAAACTGTTCCAGTTCTAAGGTTTTACTAGAATCCGTTCTCAATGAACGTGGTCAGAGAAAAGACTTCACAAGTGCTAAATCCTTGTCGGAAACATGCCTTCTCAACTATGATGGAATTTTCCAAAAACGGGCTGATCCTCTGGAGAATCAAATGCTCCAGTAAGTTAAAACACACGGAGAGCAAGGAAATCAGCCAGTAGATAGCCGCACTGTTTGTATCCTTGCCAGGTTTCAGGATGGCAATTACCTTTGCCTGGTGCCATACTCGTGGGATATTCTTTTCCTGCATGATCTGTGTGTAGAAAGTAGTGAGACATATCTTCGGGCCTAAATGTTTCAGGATCTCAGGCAGGATGTTGTCATACCCTGCAGCACTGCCTGAGTTGACACTGCATAACACAGAGTAGAGCTATGATTCCTTGAATGCCTCTGGGATGGCACCATTTAGTCCACCTGTCTTTTGGAGTGTAGCGGCGAGGCTTATTAATAAGAAAGAATTAAGTGTTTCTGAGCTTTCCCAAATTAGGCCTCATCTCTCTGTTCATCTCTGTGGTGCAGCCACAGAGAAACTATTCATGCAGGCTGATTTAAGGTTTCCTAGGACAGCTCCCAAAGGGGGATGCACTTAGCTAAGCCTGGCTATCATGATCAATGGTCATCCATTGGCGCCTATCTGTCTAGGGAGTGCCAGATGGACATCTGGACTGCATTCCTAAGTGTCAGGAGTAAGTGACTCATATCTCACCTTGATCAACCAATCAGGGACTGGTAGGGCCGAGTAACCCACGTGGGACTCTGATGCCCATGGAACTTTCAGCCAATCAACGAGCTGAAGTTCCTCCAGGTAAAAACAGGCAACACAGAGAGCCTGAGAGATTCAGAGAGATTCAGAAGAGACTTCGGGGAGAATTCTGTGAACTTTTTCGAAGGGAATTCTAAAGGAGAATTCCAGGGCAGGACAGCCCAGGAGCAGAAGGCTCCCAAGGGCAGGACATTCTCGCAGCGCGCCTCCTGACCATCCTGAGACTCAGCCCGGACAACCACGGAACGGCCAGTGTGTCCGAGTGCCAGCACTTTCCTTTGTTCTAAGAGTCTAGAGCGGAGGTTGCCAGAGAGTAACCAGAGGATCCACCCAAGGTTAGCATCAGCAGCAAGCCTCGTGAACAGGTCGGAACTGTGGACAGCTGAATCACTATTCAGAACTAGCGCTTCATCAGGAACGAACCGGTCCTCTTCCTGACCTGCTGGGACCCACAGTCATCTTTTCTCCTGTGCACAAACTTTGCTAGTTAAAGCCAACACTAACTAGCCGGTCAGTGAGCATCAGCAGCGCACCATCGCAAGCCGCACAGCACAGCCTGGCACGGAGCCAGAGAGCGCGGATTGGACAGCAACAAGCCTGCAGCTGATTGTTTGTGCCTGCAGGAGATATGAATCTCCAGAAATTGGATGAGTATTCAACTTCAATGCATTACAGCTCGAGAATTCAATTGTTATCCCAACCAGTTGATATCAATTTAATTCCTAAGAGTTATATACTTGTTTCAAGTATCTAATGTAGAAGTTATAATCAAGTTCATTTATGAAACGGTCTAAATGAATGATATACTGAACGTATGTCCTCTTGATATATGTAACTCTTTGTAACTGAATGAATATATATCTTTTGTATTCTGATAACCCTCTCGATAAGATCTGTTAGGTTTATATGCATATTCTATGTATTAATAAATGTATCCTCGTGTATTAGTACCTGTGTGTGTGCGTTGTTTGAGTTATGTCGCATGGTTGGATTCTAAAGCCATCGCAAGAATCAATTTTGTGATTTACTGCTACAATTAATAATTGTCCCAGTAAATGCCCAAACCCTACAGAACTGGTGCCTTCAGAGAGCCACTACATTACATTTTGGCTTTGGCAACGTTACAGGAGGCAGTACTGCCGCCACTCGTCTCGCACTTGACTTTGGTGTTTCTTCTTTAAAGGTGCTTTCGCCACCTGAAGGAGATGATTAGCATTATGGCTGACAGCTGATCGAGCTTGAACTGGTGGTTCTTGAGCAGCTCCCAGTCGACAAATTAGGCTCCAGCATTTCTGGCTTAAATGAGTGAAGTTGAGCTTCTCCCAATGACTTTGTCTGGTGGAATCCATGGATTCAATGAGATGATCGGCAATAACTTGGTCTCCAGATGCTTCATGCTCTTCAAGAAGAGACTTGGACTCTTCATTCAAACAGGGTGTGAAGACACGTCTACAACCATGTGGAATTGACATGCTAGCTGCCTTGATGATTGCTCCCTGGAAGTGTTGGTAAGCTTCTTTGATTGGGATACAGCATGAAGGAATAGTGACTATATTTCATTCCAATGTGTTGCTGTATAACTCCCAATCAGCCTTGCGAAAATTCTAACACTTCTTTGCTGAGCTATGTATGAGAGACTATTGAAGCCCAATGTGAATGAGCAATGGTCTGTGTTGGCTGTGGGGGAAGTCGTCTAACACTCTTTGGCTCACTGGCTGAGGATGGTTACCAATAGTGGTGATCAAGCTGAAGTCTGCTGAGTATTCCTTCTGCCATCTTGCCGAGTGGAAGATCCCACATTGCTTGGGGTCAATATGAGATCATTATTGGTTGTTCATTACTGGATTTCAGTCTGCTAGCTGGATCATTCACAACACCTGAACCAAGGTTGGAGGCCAAGTCAATGCTGACAGGGAGCGTGATGTGAATGCTGATCCAATACTCCCCTGGTCACTGATTGGTTGGTCATCGTGTTGGATGATTGACCATGCCCTGTGACTTTTAGGAGAATCTCCAGATGTACCTACAGATGCAGCCATTCAAAATGCACGGTAGAAAACCCATACCGCACGCAACTACCCGCAAGCCACCGCAGTGCACCGCGGTAAGTGATTGGCTGGCCAAAATGACCGACAGGGGCACTCGTGGTGCATTGGTCGGTAGTGAAAAGATTTAATAATTTAATCACTTTACTGTGCACATTTTAATCCGCTTAGTTTTGAATATTTATATGAAATTTTACCACTAAAGGGAAATTTTAGTAGCTGAGCATAAAAAGAAGAGGAGCATAACGCATCTGAAGGTCATAAACGATATTAATTTAGGACACATAAACATATTACTGTATGTAAGCTGTACTGTGTAGTACAGTTTACATCTTGGTAGTTTAAAGAAAAAATACACACCATTTCTCCCTTAACATTTTAAGCATGAAAGTTTTATGAAACGGTAACCAAATATGCGATTGCTGTATAGAATGAATTTTAATTTAAAAAAATTATTTAACACGAAAATTAAGCTGTTTACATCTTCCGCCTGAGAATATAGTCACCCGTTGCTACCCAACGCAGAAACACAGCCACTGACAAGCAAAGAGAGGACATTAGCTAGCCAATATGATAAAGAAATAAATGATTATTTAGTTTATTTCTTTTGCAGATTTATTTGAACATTTCCATCGATTGTTCAAGCACTTGGAAACTGTCCAATCCCTAGTTCATCAGGCATTTTCTTTTACGCTGCGGGCATTCTCCCGGTCTGGCGCCGGTCTGTGTCTTCTAGGATATAATGCCAGTGATTTTTTGTTAAATTTGGGTTTCCAATAACGCCGCAGCAAACTCTTGTTTTTATGTCCACTATAACAGACAATCTCCCTTGCTTTTAACCGAGCGTTTCATAATTTCCTAAAATGAAAATGATTTACTTTATTTCCCTCAACGGATCAATAAAGTATCTATCTAAACTATGGGACAGAATTATGGGGTCTCCCTATACCAGAGATTATGGTAGGGCTTCAGAATGGTGATTGGCTGACACCATCTGACACCCCTCTGATTGGGGAAAAAAGACGTGCTGATCTGCTCTACACACCAGGAAGTCAACAACATATGTTGTTTCTATTCGAAACGCGTAAAAGTTTTTTTTTTAAAAGTTTAATTAAGAAGTAAAAACCTTTCAGCGTACACAGATTTCTAAGCTGAATAGGAGGAAGAAAAATCACCCGTGTTTCGTGCATAAAAAGTGGTTATTAACTATTGAAACCTGTTTTATTTATTTTATTTTTATTTAGATTAAGAGTTCCCGTCACCCCCATTTCCATTTAAATCGCAAACCCGTGTTTAATTAAATGTTTTTTAACGTAAATTGTTATCTTCGTCTTCTGCATAATAATGTTCACCACTCTGTCCAGCAAATTAATACTTTATTTTATATAGCGTTTTAAATGAATAAGTAATTAGATTGCTCATAAACCTAATCAATTATTCTACATAAACACAGCGTAATTGCTCTCTGAAAATGCTCTTTTTCTTTTTATTTAGGCTCAGATTTCAACTATAGATCGTACACTAATTACTAGCAGTAAATACTGATGTTTTGCTCCCTCTTACCACAAAAATATTAAAAATAATATATTGTAGCTGGGATGAACTTTTTTTCGAACGTGTCTCTACCTACTGCGACTCGGACACGAAATGGTTAAAGATGGAGACAACTCAGGCACCCGGGGGGCGTCTTTCCGCCTCTATAACTTAAATGCCAAATACAGATGAAGCCATTCAAAATGGGTGGGGTATTTCGCGGTATACCCCGGTGGGTGTGTCGCATCAAAACGCAGTTTCACGCAGTAATTATACTCATGTTGCAAAAAAACTGCAATGGACATAAAAACTCCCTTTCTTTTAACAGAGCGTTCCATAATTTCTAACTACAAAAATTATTTAAATTGCAACACTTATCATTCAACCAGAGCTCGAAATATCACAGGGATCCTCTAGAGCACAGCAAAGACTGTATTAAAAGTATACTAGTGACAAACTAGTATACTTTAGATCTTTTTTTCTGAACCGGGGAAAATCTGATCATGTTTCTCTATAACAATAATAAAAAACATTATTTTACATATCACCTTTATGTGATATCACCTTAAGGACAGCACATACAAGGGTTAATTGCACAATGGACCGCGCAAAGAAATTTAAAATAGTCTTCTTTAGGTGTGAGGGCAGGAGTGGATCGCAGAAGGCATAATCAGCAAATTAGGAAAACAGAGAACAGGACAGGTGAGACGTTTATCCAGAGAGCGAGTGATCAGAAAAAGGAACAGCTGTTACGCCCAGGTTTTACGCTCTCTCTCTGCTGAATGAATAAAAGCATTTTATTAAAAACACGTTTGCGTTTGTCTGGGTATTTACTTTGTAATCTGTGGTTTACATCTACTGTATTGCTTTGAGATGCCACTTTTAAAGGTGATATGTAAAATGAAGTTTTTTATTATTGTTATAGAGAAACTTGATCAGATTTTCCCTGGTTCAGAAAAAAAGACGATTAAAATCTGTAATCTTTCCACTTGTATGTCATCGGAAAATACAAGAAGTTTCTGCTTTGTGTAAGGATGGTATCAAAAAGTAATCTAAGTGGTGAGAAAGCTGTGCTCCTCAAAGCGCTTTACAGGATAAAAACAATAACAGCAATAGTGTTAAGCTGGGCAAACGATATTTTTATAGAAATACAAAATGAGATATAATGATGTGTTCCGGCTAAGACATTAACGAGTACAACCCCCCTCTCTGCGGGAGTGCTGGCTGTGACGAATTAAACCGGTTTCACAGGTATTTTCAAAGTAGAAGGGGGCGAGATTTCCAGCGAAAGACACCTTCCCACTCCAAAGCCAAGGAAGTACAGTACTTACTAGTTAAGAAAGCTAGGCTCCTCAATGAAATCGCTTTAACATGCTAATGCGTTGGTGTAACAGTCCGGGCGTGGCAAGCTTCTAATGTCAACTCGACTCGATTGGAAGACAATGAACATATTCTAGCCCTAAATGAATTAATAGCAAACATGGTTTACATAAAAGACATTTTTCCAAGAAAGTTTATAATAATACGATCTATAGTTGAAATCTGAGCCTAAAAAAAAGAAAAAGCATTTTCAGAGAGCAATCACGCTGTGTTTATGTAGAAAAAGTGATTAGGTTTATGAGCAATCTAATTACTTATTCATTTAAAACGCTTTATAAAATAAAGTTTATTATTAATTTGCTGGACAGAGCGGTGAACACTATTATGGATAAGACAAAGATAACGATCCTGATCAGTTTAGAAATCTGTGTACGCTGAAAGGTTTTTACTTCTTAAACTTTTAAAATACACGTTTCGAATAGAAAGAAATCATCTTCCTGGTACAGTATGTATAGCAAACCAGCACGTTTTTTTTCTCCAATCAGAGGGGTTAGATGCTCGGTTAAAAGCATCCTAGAAGACACAGACCGGCGCCAGACCGGGAGAATGCCTGCAGCGTAAAAGAAAATGCCTGATGAACTAGGGATTGGACAGTTTCCAAGTGCTTGTACAATCGATGGAAATGTTCAAATAAATGTGCAAAAGAAATAAACAAAATAATCATTTATTTCTTTATCATATTGGCTAGCTAATGTCCTCTCTTTGCTAGTTAGTGGCTGTGTTTCTGCGTTGTGTAGCAACGGGTGACTGTTCTCAGGCGGAAGATGTAAACAGCTTAATTTTCGTGTTAAATAATTTTTCAAAATTAAAATTCATTCTATACAGCAATCACATATTTGGTTACCGTTTCATAAAACTTTCATGCTTAAAATGTTTAGGGAGAAATGGAAGACTAATAATGGAATGGAATGGAATGAATGATAAGTGTCGCAGTTTAAATAATTTTTGTAGTTAGAAATTATGAAACGCTCTGTTAAAAGCAAGGGAGTTTTTATGTCCGTTGCAGTAAAAGAAAATGCCTGACAAAGTAGTGCTTGGACAGATTCCAAGTGCATTTTTGCAATTTACATTGCATTGTCCATTGTGCTGCTGTAATACAGTTTAAAATAAGTCTAAACTGTATCAGCTTTATTTATGGGTTGCAATTTAGAAAAAGTCAAAAACTGCACTCAAAATGCAATTTAGAGCTTTCTGGTAAGAGGAGACACCCAAATCAATAATGTAACATGCCACTGTTTGTGCATGAACAAAGTTATACTGCTATTTCCTTAGATACGCGATTAAAAAAAATATTTTTTTGAATCCCCGCGGAACACATTCCATAAGAATCAGCGCTTTTATATATCGCCTTTAAAGGTGGCTTCTCAAAACGCTTTACAGGATAAAAACAACAATAACAGCAACAACAACAATATTGTATTTCATTGCACTTTGAAAACCAAGTAATAACTTAACTATATGTGCAAACGTTTTATGATATGTCGCTGTTGTGAATGTCTGTGGAGTGTATCTTATTTGCCTGTCTGTCCTGGCTCTCTCGCTCGCCCTCCCCCCCTCTCTCCCTCAATTCAATTCAATTCAAGGTGCTTTATTAGCATGACAGATGGGTATAATCAGTGTTGGGTATTTACTTTGCTTTGAGATTCCACTTTTAAAGGTGATATATAAAATCAAGGCTTTAACTTGCTTTAACTCCGCAAGTCTGAGTTCTCGTGTCTGTCCTATCCGAACCCGAAAGTATTACAATATGTATCTTTATAGCAGGTGGTGTACAACTTTTTAGCATAGATTACACTTTTATAAAATGTATTTAAAAAATAAAAACGATTACAATCTAATCTTTCCACGTTTGATCCCAAGATCCCAAGAAAAATAAATCTAAACGGGGAGAAAGTTATGCTGAAAGTTTATTAAGATACTTAGAAGACAGAGATATCAATTTATGTTGCATTTGTCTGATTGTGAATCAAAAAACACATATTTAAACAAATCAATCAAATTCAAATCAATATAAATGTTTATATTGTAACGCATAGGTGACTATTCATTGTTATTAAAATGACTTAAATTCGATCATGTTATGATATTTAGAAATATAAATTTGTTTGGTGCGAGTGAGGTTTTATTTAATCTCTGACCAAGGGAAACGTTTCATTTTTTCAAAGAAATGTTTGTTAAAAAAAGAACTCATGGCTCCAATGGGATTTGATCACAGACCGTGTGATGTGGGAGTCAGGAACCTAACCCACAGCGCCACCGGCAAGGTCACATGCAGAGTGCTGAAAAAGCACTACAGAAACATTATCAACAGACAATGTACAGCGTGTACTATTCTTGTGTTGTGGTACATGAATATAATTATATTGTTATTAATTTCTTTAGATACGCGATTCCATATTATATTCCCTTTTAATCAAATTCTAAAAGTATGCTTGTTGACTCCGGTATCTCGTTAGTTAAAGACTTCGATGCTTAAAATGTTTAGGGAGAAATGGAATACTGGTGTGTATTTTTTCTTTAAAGTACCAAGACCAGCCATATACTGAATGTTTATGTTCCAAAATTAATATCGTTTATGGCCTTCACACGCGTTACAGTATGCTCCTATTCTTTTTATGCTCAGCTACTACGATTTCCCTTCAGTAGTAAAATTCCATATAAATATTCAATACTACAACGGGTACAGTAAAGACGTTTACTGTAAATCTTTCTACGACAGACCAACGGACCACGAGTGCCCCTGTCGGTCAACCAATCATGTACCGCGGTACCGCGCGTCATCGTGCGTCACAGTGCGCGACGCCGTAGCCAATTACCTCCGGTACGTGTCTGTACCGCGCACTTTGAATGGCTGCATCTGTATATAGCTGGTAGTATTACTGTATCACTTTCTTTGTAAACACGTTTTGTTAACACCCGAATCGCAGGTGGATTCTGTTTTTTGGTCTGTTATGGTCTGTAGCTCAAATCCTGCTTAACTAAAAATTAGACACGAGAAGAGTATTATTGGACAATGTTGTGAGGCTCTGGCGGAATTTCTCTGTAAACTGAAGAGTTATAGAGGAGACAGGTTGTGTATCACTTCTTTTGACACTTGTAAAAAAAACATTCCAATGTTAATGCGACACGGAAGATAATGTGGTGTATTGGTCGTTAGTGAAAAGATTTAATAATTTAATCTCTTTACTGTGCACATTTTAATCCGCTTAGTATTGAATATTTATATGGCATTTTACCACTAAAGGGAAATTTTAGTAGCTAAGCATAAAACGCAGAGGAGCATAACGAAGGTCATAAAGGTCATAAACGATATTAATTTAGGAACATAAACATATTATGTAAACTGTATGTTGCTGTTATTGGTATTTTAAAGAAAAAATACACACCAATACTCAATTTCTCCTAAAGTATATTGACATTTTTTATATTTCAAAATAACACATGTTCGTACTGTATGTACAGTACACAGCGGTACCGCAGGTTGAACTGTAGGGCGCAAATCCACCCGAACCCAAAAGCACAACATATTAATGTGCATTCGCCTGACGCTGCACGGTTTTCATCACTCTCTGCGGAAGAGCTGGCTGTGACGAACTAAACTGGTTTCACAGGTATTTTCAACCCCCAGCCACTGTTGTTTCATCTGTTGTTATCCTGTAAAGCGCTTTGAGGATCCACCTTTAAAGGCGCTATATAAAATAAAGTTTATTATTATTATTAATATTGATCATATTTTTCCTCCCAGAACTTGTAAATTGTTGTGGTTATTGTTGTTGTTATCCGGTAAAGCGCTTTGAGAAGCATACTGTCCAGCTTGTCAGGTGCATTCTTTTGTAAAATAATAAGTAGAGCTTTGGGCTTATTAGTGCTCCACTTACAGCAACCCAATGTAAATACATTTTGTCTCCAAATCCACCACCACTTGTATGAATCATAGCCCTGCCAAATGATGCAAATTCTGCTGCAATGGTTGTGTGCAGGAATTTTTCAGTATGGCATCTCCATGTTCAAGTAAACACTGCTCTGTGTGCAAATGCAAATGCATTTAAAAAACTTTTTTTTTTAAAAGCCACCTTTAAAGGCGCTATATAAAATAAAGTTTATTATTAATATTGATGATATTCTTCCTCCCAGGACTTGTAAAATTGTTGTTGTTATTGTTGTTATCCTGTAAAGCGCTTTGAGAAGCATACTGTCCAGCATATTGTATTTCATTGCACTTTGACAGATCGTCTTATAATCACTTGTTGTTAGAATATCCCCCAAGAGGATATTCCCCCCAAGAGGATATAGAGGATATCCCCCAAGAGGTATCCAGGTAACAGTGAAACGGGCGTACAGTCTGGGGAGATCGCCCGTTTTCCATATAAATAGTTTCCTGGTTCCGCACCCCTTGGTGTCTCTCTCTCTCTCTGTCTCTCTCTCTGTCTCTCTCAGCACCCTCCTTGGCCACAGCCCTTATCAGGGCTACCCCACGGTGACCTACTCAGCGGAAGGGGGGCCCTTTCCCGGGTCGCCTCAAGCCATGTGGCAGGAAAGAGACGCCAGACCAGCGGGGTCCAGCCCGCCACCCCTGCTCCAGCCTGCGCTGGTGAGACCGAGCCGTTATAATGGGGAGATCCCATGGCAAATGTTTGAGGCCCAGTTCCAGATGGCGGCCTGGGCAAACAGCTGGTCTCAGGTGGAGATGGTGGGCTTTTTGGCAGGAGAGGGGAGGCGCTGGGACTGCTGCGGGCAAGGTTGGCCCAACGCTGCTGCCTAGCGGGAGAGCTACTGTGTCCAGGCAGATGCCCACCGGGAGATAGCGCTCCAGGCGTTTCTCTGGGCCCTGGTGCCGACTGAGGTGCAGCGCCACGTGATGCTGGCCGCGCCGGTCCTCTTGGAGCAGGCCCTGGCTCTGACTGAGCAGGCTAAAGCCGAATTCGAGGAGACTGGTGGGCACCAACGGAGGAGTGCACGGGGAATCAGATGGGGAGGGGGAGACGGCTAGCGCGGCAATGCTGGGGGAGCGACGACGGCTGGTCATCTGCCACCACTGTGGGGAGAGGGGGCACATCGCCCGGGAGTGCCAGGCGCTGGATCCCCGGGGACTCTGGACGCCGTTGGGAAACGGGAGCGGGGCGGCCTAAAGGGGGGAAGGCCACCCTTGAGCGACGCTACCCCCGCTCCGGAAAGCCAGAAAGAGTGCTTCACCCTGCCTGCTGTGGGAAGGGTTGGCCAGAGCCGGGGCTTATTTCTTCCCTGCCTCATCGAGGGCAGACCCTGCCAGGCCCTCGTCGACACCAGTTCAACCATCACCCTGCTGAGGCCTGGTGTCCTGCCGGGCACCGAGGCAGCCGGACCCCCAGGGCGCTCACCGTGCACTTTGGGGCTGCGAGGGTGAAACAACCCTTCTACCTTGCCCCAGTCCGCGAGGACTGTATCCTGGGCTGGACTGGTTGCATCACGTGGCGCTGCACCTCAGCTATCTCCTGGTGGGCCTCCTCCGGGAGAGTACGGTAACCCTGGCGGGCTAAGTAGACCACGTCTGCGGCGACTGGACACTGTGGCTCTCCCGCTAGGCAGCAGCGTTGGGCCAACCTTGCCCGGAGCAGTACCGGCGCCTCCCCTCTCCTGCCAAAACGACTCCGGAAGGCCGCTGCCAACGCCGTGTAGTTGTACCACTGGTCCCCAGGTACATCCAGCAACGCCTGGCAGGGCTTCCCCTCCAGGACGGCGGCGAGGTGGCCCACCATCTCCACCTGAGACCAGCTGTTTGCCCAGGCCGCCATCTGGAACTGGGCCTCAAACATTTGCCATGGGATCTCCCCATTATAGCGGCTCGGTCTCACCGGCGCAGGCTGGAGCAGGGGTGGCAGGCTGGACCCCGCTGGTCTGGCGTCTCTTTCCTGCCACATGGCCTGAGGTGACCCGGGAAAGGGCCCCCCTTCCGCTGAGTAGGTCACCGTGGGGTAGCCCTGATAAGGGCTGTGGCCACTGGCGGTGCTGAGGGGTCGTCCCGGCCCCTGGCAGCTGCTGCTCGCCCCCAAAAGGCGCTTTAGGGGGTCACTCGGCTGATGAGGGAACCGGCGCTTCTCTGAGTCCGACATCATTGGCCGTTAACTGTCAATCCTCCCGCTTCTGACACCAATGTAATGAATTTGGGTTCGTTGAGGACGAACACAAATACTCAAACCTGTGGAGTTAAAAACTGCACTTTATTTCTTCTACGTCACCACCCGCCAGCAGCACTCCCACGCCCAGACAAGAGAGAAACACAAGACAAGCCCGCCAAGAGCGCTTGCCCGAGAGAGACAGAGCAAGAGAGAGAGACAGAGAGAGAGAGAGAGAGAGAGAGAGACACCAAGGGGTGCAGAACCAGGGAACCAGGGAACTATTTACATGGAAAATGGACAGCTGGACAGCTGGTTTTTGTTGATAGCTTGACACAAGTTTATCAATGAAAAGACCATGGGTATTCTTCCTCCCCCCTACATTCTCAGAGTAGAATAGAATTTATTATTAGCACAATTTATTACAGTGCTAGATTTAATATTATCGATTACTAATAGTTTATGCTAACACCTAGCTTTCTTAATGCGAGAAGTACTACCGTAAGTAAGTACTGTACAGTAAGTACTACTACTGTAAGCAAAAAAAAGGGGTTTGGGGGGGATGTCTTGCCCCCTTCTACTTTGAAAATACCTGTGAAACCGGTTTAATTCGTCACAGCCAGCACTCCCGCAGAGAGTGATGAAAACCGTGCAGCGTCAGGCGAATGCACATTAATATTTTGGGATTTTGGGCTCGGGTGGATTTGCGCCCTACAGTTCAACCTGCGGTACCGCTGTGTACTGTACACACAGTACGAACATGTGTTATTTTGAAATATAAAAAATGTCAATATACTGTAGGAGAAATTGAGTATTGGTGTGTATTTTTTCTTTAAAATACCAATAACAGCAACATACAGTTTACATAATATGTTTATGTTCCTAAATTAATATCGTTTATGACCTTTATGACCTTCGTTATGCTCCTCTGCGTTTTATGCTTAGCTACTAAAATTTCCCTTTAGTGGTAAAATGCCATATAAATATTCAATACTAAGCGGATTAAAATGTGCACAGTAAAGAGATTAAATTATTAAATCTTTTCACTAACGACCAGTACACCACATTATCTTCCGTGTCGCATTAACATTGGAATGTTTTTTTTACAAGTGTCAAAAGAAGCGATACACAACCTGTCTCCTCTATAACTCTTCAGTTTACAGAGAACTTCCGCCAGAGCCTCACAACATTGTCCAATAATACTCTTCTCGTGTCTAATTTTTAGTTAAGCAGGATTTAAGCTACAGACCATTACAGACCAAAAAACAGAATCCACCTGCGATTCGGGTGTGAACAAAACGTGTTTACAAAGAAAGTGAAATACAGTAATACTACCAGCTATATAGATACATAGATTTAGATATTTAGATCCTTAAATTAATATCATTATTAATTTATTTAGATACGTGATTACATATTCTGGATTATAAAACAGATAATTCCGGTCCTGGAATCTGACTGGCTGACACCCTTCTGAAGCGGTACCATAATCTCTGGTATACGGACGACCCTGAAATTTGACTTGTTACTGTGTGATAAATTTTAAAGACGTAGATAAAAAAGTTTGGATTCTCATGTATCTGGTACAAGTATCTTTTAAAACAGTCTTTGTTGTGCTCTTGAGGATCCTTGTGATATTTTGAGCTCTGGTTAAATGATAAGTGTTGCAGTTTAAATAATTTTCATTGTTAGAAATTATGAAACGCTCTGTTAAAAGCAAGGGAGTTTTTATGTCTGTTATACTAAAAGAAAATGCCCGACGAACTAGGGATTGGACAGTTTTTCAGTGCTTGTACAATCGATGGAAATGTTCAAATAAATGTGCTAAAGAAATAAACAAAAAAAGTAATTTATTCCTTTATCATATTGGCTAGCTAATGTCCCGTCCTTGTTAGTTAGATCAACGAAATGCTGTATTGTTACTTTTTGTCGATGACAAAATAAAGTCTTTTCATTTAAAATGACGGTTACAAATAATGTGGACCAGCGTAATACTTTGAGTTTACAGCTTGTCCAAGGTCATTCATTATTAATAATATGAGTAATATCTTCGGTAAAGGCTTTGATGCATAAAATATTTCTGCATAATTAAAATATTTATGATAAAGGTAGGTTGTGTACTTTTGCCCAACTGAACAATCTTGCTTTCATAAAATATACCAACTTTTTAATGACTGATGATTAACATGCTGTAATACACAGTTTAAACTTAAAAGCTCAAATGCTATGCATGAGAGGTTAAGCTTTATTGGCTCCTCCTGGCGGTTTTACAAGGTGATTCCGGATACTTTCCGGTATGACGTCAAATGACGCGATACACCGCGTGCTACTGCGTGAAACTGCGTTTTGATGCGACACGCCCACCGGGGTATACCGCGAAATACCCCACTCGTTTTGAATGGCTGCATCTGTATGTTCCTCTGCCAAATATCCAGACTCCAGCAGTGGACATCCATCATAAGGTAGTATCTGAACTGAACCGGGGAAAGATAGTTATCCAAACGATAAGCTCATCTTCCTCATTTGCTCACATGCAAAGACCATGCGGCTGACTACAGAGAAGGGCCTCCTTCGCTACATTCCTGTGACTGTACAGGCTCACAGATATTTTTTAGAAATACTTAATATAACTTAATTCTAAGTGAAATAATAACCCTTGTCCCTTTACCATAGGTTGGAAAACAATAAAGGTAAATTGTGGTAGTGGAAAATTAAAAACAGTATAAGTATAACATAATACATACATATTGTACATACAGTAGATGGTAGTGGTACCTAAATATAAAAAGTACAGTTTAGTTCAGATTTGTCATCAAGTGCAATGAAATGCCCGTTTGCATGCATGTTCCAACTTACCAAAGGAATCACCAAAATCATAAACACAGAACAGCACCAGCAACAACAACAAGCTAAACAACAAACAACCTAAAAAAAAAAAACATCAGTGTGAGCCAGTGGTTGGGGTAGAGTTCAGGAAAAAACTGTCTCTGAATCTGAAGGCATGTGCTTTTATGCTTCTTTAATCCTTACCAGAGGGAAGAGGAAAGAAAAGTGAGAAACCAGGATGTTTGTTATCCTTAACAATACTCCCAGCCTTCCTGAGTAATAATGTCCACAACAGAGTGGAGCTGTATACCAATAATGGAACAGGCTGACCTGATCACCCCCTGTAATGCCTTTTGGTCAGACAAAGCGTTGCTGCCAAACCACACTGTAATACCACGTGAGCTCACTTTCAATAGTGCACCAGTAAAATGTAGTAAGGATAGTTGAAGATAGACCAAATTTTTTCAACTGCTGGAGGAAGTAAAGGAGCTGTTGTGCCTTCCTTGTAGCTCCAGTTACATGCTGGGACCACGTTAAATCATTAGTAATGAAGTTATACAGGAACTTGAAGTTGCTAACCATCTCTACAGCCACCTCATTGATATGAATAGGGGTGTGGTCCCCACCCTGCTTTCGAAAATTGATAACCAGGTCTTTTCTGACATTGAAGGAGAGATTATTGTCAAAGCACCACTCCACCAGGTTCCTGAGCTCATCCCTGTAGGCTGTCTCATCATTACTGGTGATTTAGCCAATGATGGTAGTGTCATCATCATATTTGTAAATGGAGTTGGATCTGTGTCTGGCAACACAATCCTGAGTAAGCAAGGAAAACAGTAGGTGGCTAAGGACACAGCCCTGACAGGCAACTATATTGACGGTCAGCGAGGAAGAAAGTTTTCCATCGACCATCACAGTCTGTGGTCTGCCAGTCAGGAAATCCATAATCCAGCTGCACAAAGAGGTGTTGATGCCCAGGTCATTAAGATTCCTGATGTAATCAATGAATAGCATTTTGACGTACAGTATGTGTATCATCCAAATGACCCAGGACACTGAAGAGCCAGGGAAATAGCATCATCAGTGCTAGCAGAAAATCTATCAAATCCACCCCTCTCATAAGTTTGGTGTAGATCTTACCTTAAGAAATGTGTATAATAAAAAAAAATACAAGTAACCCACAAAGCAAAATAAGATAGTGTTAGTTTTGAATATAAGTCTTTTTAGCATGGGCTTTTGATATTTGACGTAACTAAAGGAAGTATGGTCTGTGGTGTTTCAGTGCTCAGCCGTACCTAGCCTGCCGATTGCAGAGTTGATAATATTTCTATATCTGAGAAACAGAAGGATGTGTAATTGTCTCTGTGAGCCAATTTTACACAGTTCTTCATTCTCCACTCTCAAACAATACAGTAAAAACTAGAACTTCATTGATGTTCCATGCAGCTGAGTATGGTCATTGATATCCCATGGTGAATCAACTACACTGTACAAGCTTGTTTGTATGCAATTCTACTTTGTTGTCAATAATGAAACCATTATGTTTTATATCATATCATAAACATATGAAATACATGGGTACTTACCGTACAATTCCTTTTTGAACTTTTTTTGGAAGGGTTCTTTTTTGAACAGTCATGAGACATTTTCTTAAGAAGAGCATATATTAGTTTAAATATCACTTTAAAGAATAATACACAGACTTCATTCTGTGTTTTTATTCAAATTATTTTGAAAAATAGTACAAATTAATAGATGCTTGCAGTTCATATAGGAAAAGTAACGTTAACCAGGGGTCAAGTTAAAGTTATCTGCAGCTCTTAGAACAAACTGATATTTTTCTTTTAAGATTGAAGAGGGAGATGCTTTTGTGTGACTTTTCCTTTTCCATTCCCAAATTAGTCGTATATTTACCTATCCAGTGGTTAGCTGTACAGCAGTGCAGACTCTTAAGTTATCAAAGGTGCCATGCAACAACTTGTACAGAAAATAATGAGAATATTTCTTATTAAGATTTATTAACAAAGTGCTTATTTTGGAAAGAAACTATTATTTTTGTTCTTTAATCTCCTCAGGTGCAATTCTTTATTTTATTAATGATATACTGTATATTTGCAAAAATCAGTTGGGTTAATGAGTTTTACCTACAACAAAGAAAACAGCATTAGGAATGGAACATTAAAGATCTTATGTTTTCATAGGTATTAGCATCAATTAGTCAGATTATCATTAGACTGATGGATGCTGATAGTGCAGGCCACAGCTGTAATTTAATATATGTTTTGAGATATGAAACCCCCCAAAAATGTCTTATAGGAATTAATTTTAGACCAGTAGTATGGAGATATTGGCTCAACCCATTAAGGAAACTGAACATTTAAATTCCTGAAAAGGAGGCTCATTTTGTTGTGCTAACAAAATTATTTACAATGTGGTGAGAAACAGATTGGAGCCTAAAGTATCTGTAAACTGCTGCCTTGATATCTCCATTCCTTAAGCAGTAAATGATGGGGTTGACCAAAGGGGTGAGGAAGTAATTCAGCCCACCAATGAAGATGCGTCCATCAGGGGGGATACTCTCCACTCTCATTCCAATATAAACCATGGCAGAGGACACATAGTACAGGAAGACCACAGTCATATGTGAGGAACACATTGAGAAAGCCTTCTTACGGCTTTCCACAGATTTCATTTTTATCACTGCCCACACAATTCTGAAGTAGGACCACAGGACAAATGAAAAAGGTACATACACAACAAACATAGCAAATAACAGGGTAAAATTGACTTGTCTTGTAATCTCACCACATGCTAATGACATTATAGTGGGGTAATCACAGAAACAGTGGAGGACATAATTAGAGCCACAGTATGGCACAGTGCTTGCCAGTGCCACAGACAAAACTGGTGCAAGGTAGCCCAGAACCCAGACTGAGGACGTCATTGTAATACAGACCCTGGGGCTCATGATGGTGTTGTAATGCAGCGGTTTCACTACAGCAACATATCTGTCATAAGCCATGGCTGCAACAAGGAATAATTCAGCAGCACCAAGTGAAATTATAAAGTACATCTGTACAAAACAGCCTGTGAAAGAGATAGTTCTGTCATGGTGTAGAAACACTGCTAGCATCTTGGGAATGATGGATGTTGTCATCAATATATCTAAGAGAGCCAAGTTCCACAAGAAGAAGTACATGGGCATGTGGAGTCGGTGGTCCGTGGCCACTAACACCAGGATTAGCAGATTACCCAGGAATGTGGCCAAAAAGAGGATAAAGAAGATGATGAAGAGTGCAGTATAGTGCTCCTGCAGGCCTGGCATTCCCACGATGATGAACTCAAAGTGCAGGGTTACATTGGAGTTGCTCATGACTCAGAAGCTCAGAGAATTTGACAGAAGAGGCGAGCCTGGAAGGAGTTACATTAACAATGTGTTTTCAGTGTCCATTTTTGGTCATTTTTGACCTTTTAAAATTATGGTAAGGTAATTTAGTTTGATTATTAAATATACAAAATGTAATCATTTTGAAACAAGTTTAGTTCCTCTTAAAATTATGTTCTAATGGAACACATACATTGCTAAGGTTATTTGTTAACCTGTCTTCGTGTATATTTCAGCTTTAGATTTTTTTCCTCACATGCTTTATTTCAGTAAGAAATGCTCACATTTAAGCATTTAAGACTTTCAGTTTTTTTTGCTAAAATCTACACAATATATAATGCAGGTGACTTCTATACTAATGATTTAAAAGCCATAACTACAGTTATGAGGTGAATAACCTGAAAACTGAAAATAATAATAAAAAATGAAACAATCCACAATCACTTAAGTTTTTATAAATTAAGCTTATTTTTAAATTTGTATTTTATTTTGCTGTTCACGTAAATTAGGGGATATCTAATATGAAAAACACATAAATAGAATGGGATGGAAGTGGCAGTTTTTACTGTAAATTGGGTGTTAAGGATATCAAGTCACAGCAGTAAGTACTGATGTTTCAGTTTTGCCTCAGCTTGAGTCTCAGGTGAGCTGGAAAGCAACGAATCACTTGTTCTGCAGTGTAAGAAAAGCAGTTGAGCTGAATGTTGTTTTGCTATGAAAAGGCCCTTTAAAAAGACGTCTTTAAATGTCGTCTACTTTCTTTTTTCTGCTTACATAGTTGCATGCTCAACTGTTTTAATACAGTATTTCAAAATGATGGTTAATGTTAAAAGCACTTGTAAAAGTATCAGTAGTATCAGCAGCATTACTATAATTATTACATTGATAATGATGATGACAAGGATGTTAACATAGTAAAGGTTATGAACAAAATCAGCCCATCCAGCCCTCATTAATTCAAGTACAATTTATCTCTTCCCACTGTTTCTTTAAAGAAGCCAGAGCACTGGATCCAACAACATGGTTGGGTATCTTGTTTCACACTCTCAGAACCAATTAATTATGACCATTGCTATACTGTTATAAATACGACCATTGTTATATGCAGTAGTAGAGGTATCAGTGCTATTATTGTTGTGATGATGGGATAATTATCTACAAAAATGCACAACTCAAAAGGCAAAGTATATTCCATCTCATTATCAAACTAGACAAGAGAGGTAGGTCAAGAAAAATATTTAAGTCACTGAGGCTCTCTGAGGCGAGATTTGTTCACATCCTGTGTGATCCCTTCCAAGCATGATGAAAGCAATCGGAAATAGAGTTTTGAGTGAATCTCTTTAGAAGTTGAGGTTTCTGAACACCTAGAAGATTTAGAATACTTCAAAGATGTTGTATATTTCTATTTCTAATATTTCCACACTATTTACAAAATAGAAGAATATACATAACATTTCTCAAATTAATTGAAAATGCAAGGGATTAGTAATATGAATAATGTGCATGTCAATGACATTATAGTAGCGAGTATATTGTCGAGTAGCAATCTCAACAATGGATGCTGTGATATGTGAATGTATTGCTCCTGGTGTGGAGCCTGGTTTCAGCGGACTGCTTTTATTTTACACACTTATTATTATTATTAAATATGATAAGTATTATTAAAAATTTCACTTGAGATATGTCAGAAATAGTTATTTATCTGTGTTTCTGTATAGAAACATTACATTAAAATTATGAAACAATAATACATGTAATAAACATTACTGCATTTTGTGCTTTAAGATGCTGTGACACAAATACTAAAGAGTTCTGTATGTAGACAGAACAGTCTAATTAGAGATTATTCCTTTATGAGACCAAATTAAAATGTTTGCAATACAAAAGCACCATTTTCATTATTGTCTATTGCAATGAATTGTGACTGTCAATGTTTGCTGTTATGTTAATAAAATATGTTGTATATCAGTGCATAAATGTTACTTTATAAACCATTTTCATTTTATTATTTAAAAATGAATGAACTCTACCCGTACAATTTTGGAAACTGCATGCATTTTTAATGTTTATAATTTATAATGGTTTGCTGAGAAGCAGTACTGCTTTACTCTACAACATTAAAAGGTCAATGGAAAATCTTTGAATATTTAAAGGTCAGTTTTAGAACTATTTAAAATATATTATAAAACCATTTCATAAAAAAAGTAGCAAAGCATAAATCTAAAAGTCTAGGCTTCAAAACATTTTAAAGAAAAGTCAGTGTTCTCTAATCTGATGAGGAAAGATAGACCAAATACAAAAAAAAGAAACTGAAGTAATTACAACATGTCACTTACCTGGAGCCTTAGTCTATTCACTGTGCTCTTCAAACATAGAGTGAACCTGCTGTACAAGTAACTTTTCCTCTCATCTCAGCTGCTTTTATGGACAACTCTACAGCTTTTCACAATGACCCCTGAGGCCACTTAGTGCAGAGCTATAGCTATAATTCTTATTAATCCAGAGAGACAGAACATGTGCGCTAGAGGAAACAGGCCCAACAGGTACAGCACAAAACATTTGCTGCATGTATATCTCTAATGACATCATAGTAGGAAACTGAAAAGTAGAAATTTCCCATTTTTAAGGTGTAGAATGTAGAATAAATGGGGTCTCGTAGAGTTACTATGTTACTAAGTTATAGCTTTTAGACAAGCACTATTGTTCAAAGATAGTTAAGGATAAGGAATGAGCTGTGTTTTGGGCGCTACTCCAGAGGAGTCACTGATAATAGGCCCTCACTTTAACATCTCAAACATAGGATGATAGGGGGAGACACAGTGAGAGACTTAAGATTTGAACTTGGAACATCCTGACTACAAGTCTGTCTCCTGAAGGATCACATAACCCCTCTGACAAGCATGTATCCTAGATGACACAGGGAGTCCAACATGACCAGTGTGGAGAAGAAGAAGTGTATGAGTCAGGACTCCATGTCCCACAGCAGCTGTGATGTATTTCTTTCTTACACTATCTGTGACCTTCGATCTATTCTGATCTATTCTTCTAGTGTCTTCTCAGGTGAATTGAATTCATTCTTATTAGACACAGGAGACCAAGTAAGCTCTCCTCCCTAATTAGAGTTCCAATGTTTAACTCTCTCTACTGGTACTAATTGTGTGTTTGTCATTATATCAGTGCCTCTTTCCCCTGACACTCTGTGCACTGGTGCTCCACTGCTGTATCACTTGAACTGCCTTTTGAGAGATACAGTGGTGCAGCACATTTATCATCTGACTTGTTAAAGTTATATAAAGTATATAAACAAAGTGCATTATAGATTATTCAGGCCCCTTCTATGGTGTCCATATGATATTGATATATGATTTTAGCAAGCGTTTTAGCAAGCACAGTAACAGAATGCCAAGACTCGTGACAAGCACTAAGACTGAGCAGAGGGGTATTGTTAAGTCTGGTCTTAAAAATTCTGTAGTGGTAACAGGAAAGTGGAAGTTTTAAATGTACTGACTTTCATCTCAATTTTGAGTTATGGCAACTGATGTGTTCCAAATGTTCCAACTGAAAATATTTTTGAGTGAAAGAGCAGATTTCAAATAAAAATCAAATCAAATCAAAGTTTATTTATCAAATGCACAACAATACAGTGTCCAGCAGTAGTTGCTGGCAATGAAATGGCTCTCAATAGTGCACCTGTAGAAGTTGGCCTGGATATGTGATGGCATGCCAAACCTCTTTAGCCTACGGAGCAGGAACAGGCGCTGCCGCGCTGTTTTGACCACGGTGTTGGTGTGGTGGGTCCAGGTTAAGTCCTCTGAGATGTTAACTCCCAGGAACTTAAAACTGCTGACCCTCTCCACTGCAGACCCACTGATGTAGATAGGTGTGTGATCTCCTCCCTGGTGTTTTCTATAGTCCACAGTCATCTCCTTAGTCTTACTGATGTTCAGAGAGAGGTTGTTCTCCTGGCACCATGCTGCCACGGTTTCAACCTCCTCCCTGTATGCAGACTCTTCACCGTCTGTGATCAGGCCGATGACTGCTGTATCGTCAGCAAACTTAATGATGGAGTTTGAGTTATACCTAGTGACACAATCATGAGTAAATAAGGAGTAGAGGACAGGGCTAAGCATACAACCTTGGGGGGCTCCAGTGTTTAGAGTCAGGGTAGAGGATATGTTGGTGCCCACCCTCACCACCTGCGGACGTTCTGTCAAGAAGTTCAGGATCCAATTACAGAGGGAGGTGCTCAGTCCCTGGTCCTGGAGCTTGATGACAAGCTTTGAGGGCACTATGGTATTGAATGCTGAGCTGTAATCAATAAACAGCATTCTCACATATGTTCCTTTCTTGTCCAGGTGTAAGAGGGCAGTATGGAGGGCAGTGGCATTAGGTCAAATCTGCAAGGACCACCTAAAAACTATGCTTCAGGCAAGTTACATGTTTGCATACTGTCTTGGAATGTACTGAACTTGAACTTGTACCTGAATTTGCTCTTTGCACCCTGTAGCCTCCCTAGTTTTCTTCCTCTTTGCACCTCATATCAAGCTACGAGAAGCTGTGTTCCCCTTTCTTTCTCTCCTCTAGTCTCTCCCTCCTTATCTCTCCCTGATGAATACTACACTTCTGTAATATAAAGGGCAAAAAACCCTTTACTTTGTGATGCTGCATACCTGTCTCCTGTGTAGTCTGTGTTGCCATCCTGCAGAAACAGGATTGGAAACAGATTTGCCACAAGTTGTTAAAAACAACACAGAGCAACCTGTCTGCACTAATGATCTTTTACGGTCCATCTTTATACCATACATAAAAATTGCAATTCCAATTGCAATTGCAATTATGTAGCAGGGTCAAACAACAGAGATATAAGTATGGAGTCAAGGAAGCAAGTTGGTTCGAAGCACATCAGAACATAACGAGGTACAGGGCCGATCAAGAGATCAATCAGCGTTTTAACCAGAAGATCCTACAAGCAAGCACAGTAACAGAATGCCAAGACTCTAGACAAGCACTAAGACTGAGCAGAGGGGTATTGCTGAGGCTGGTCTTAAAAATTCTGTAATGGTAACAGGAAAGTGGAAGTTTTAAATGTGCTGACTTTCATCCCAATTTTGAGTTATGGCAACTGATGTGTTGTGGCAATTGAGAAGATGTTTGGTCATTTGCTGTTGTGTTTCGAGGGTATGAAGCAGCATTCTCACGATAAGTCAGAGTAAGACAGTAATCCCTCCACCCAAGGAGCATTATCTGGTCACTGAACTTGGTTTATCAGAGAACATTGAAGCTCACAAGGCCCTGTTCCAGGTAGAGCTGGCTGCCACATATCCATTGATGTCAGTCCTCATATTAGGCCGCCAGAAGTAACTGCCAAGAAGGCCTTCCAGAGAATCGTCTGACAGAAGGAGGACCAAACATTCTGTAAGATTGAGCATTTGGGAGAGCAGAATTGGAGGCTGTTGTTTCCTATCAAACTGTTAATAAGGTGACTTCAATGATATGGGTGGGGAGGATGATAGGCTTGGGGTCTGCTGTGTACTTATCAGGAGCCTGGATTCTGGAGAGGGTGTTTCAGACACCCATACCATTCTTGGACCCAGGTCAATAAGAGATAATGACAAGATCAGTTTCACCACCAGCAGCTCTTAATTACCCACATTATATTAATAATTGAACAAAGTCACGACTTATTTTAATAATGCACTGAAGGTGTATTACCTCAAGGCAGCTAAAAAGCTATTAATTTGCTGTCTAAGAACCTTTTAAGGCTTTTTATCCCTGGAAGTTTAATATTGTAACGCTTACGGCCGTCAGTGGTGTGTAAGAGCCGGCTTACCAGAGCGGTGACGTCACCGCCCTTCCCTGTAATAGCAGGACTATAGCCACTGGGCTGTAGAGAGTTTTCTCTTTAGCTCAACAAGCTGGGTCCCTGTTGAGTGACGCGGGAGTCCCGGGTTCGAGCTCCAGACGGTGTGGGGCCGACCTAATGCGGCAAGGGCTCCCACCTGAACCCCGTTGCGTTACAATATATTAACATAGCCATCTAGGAACAATTTTTGGTACCCAACAGGTTTATTGTGTTTGGTGTGATTACATTTTATTCCTTATAACAGTTTGTAAATGACTAAAATTCAGCCTCACTGTCCTGTCAAAAACATTTTTTCTCTAGTTTGTCATTCTCACACATTAGCAGTAGGCTTCACTCTCCCACCTAGGGAGCTCAAGTGAACGTTTAAACCCTAAAACAAATTCAGTTTAAATACAACTTGGAAATTCAGCCAGTTACACATATAACACCCATTTAAAACACTTAACAATAAAGCAAAATGTAAAGGCAGCAAAAGACAAGTGTAATGGGATTAAATGGTCATGTTTCTGATCATCACTATAAAGATGCAGGCGTTGATATTACAGGATTATGTACAGTAGATTGGACAGCAGTTATCAACACCACAGATACTCTGTACCCCTTCAGTGAGAAGCCTGTGTGCATTTCATGTGCAGCGTGGGAAGCCTGTTCTTTTATGCTGTGTTGTATCATCTGTGACTACAATCTAAGTATTCATTCATTAAATGTATAAAACTCTAACAGGGGGAGTAAAAAAGGAGGGTTGATGTTTCTAACATGGATGAAGTTTCTACACATACCAAATTTCCAAATTTTAAGTATTGTTTCCATGTCCCTTTGCCTATAGTATGCTTCCTGTCCTCTAACAAATGTTCATCATTTTGGTGACTTTTTGGCAAGAGCCCTAATGCATTCTTATGCTTTCCTCAGATTGAACTCAGCTTCATGCCATTATGCTGCTGCAATCATCTCCTCTAGTTTGTACATTCTCCACGTGTTTCTGTGGGTTATCGCAGGGCACTCCAGTTTCTTACTGTAGTCCAAAGTCTCCAGTTTCCCTGCGCCACTGAATTGGATGAAGCGGACAGAAAATGAATGTATGGATGGACAATCTGGACGCTTGTGTTGATTGGGCAGCAGTGTGGAGTGTCACTTTCTCTTCCTCTAACATCTTGGCACAATGTTTATTCCATTTTAATCATGCCCACAGACTACACCCAACTCCATACCAGAAGTTCCAGATTAAACTTGTTTTCATTAAGGTTCAATTAACAAGTTGCACCTGGTACTGACTTATACAAGTTGATGTCTGTGATAGAGCGCTTTTAAGTGTATCTAGTGTCAGATTTAAATAGTATGACTGAAGCCCTTGGCTGCTCTGAATCAGTGATGATTCTCACATTACTTTCAGTTTCAGCTGCAGTGTTGTTTAGTTGCTGGTTGAATTGCAGCAAACATTTCATAAAGATGAGTGGTGATTGAGCATGCCTTAAACTACATTCTTAGGGATAGAAGTACTGCTAATCGCATTCAAAATATATTTCCTAATTAAGTGTTATTAAAGATTTCTACTTATCATTCTGTTCCCTTGACAAGACAGTTTGGGCCTCTGTGCTAAGAAGTAGAAATGCAGCTGGAAGGTGCCTCTTTGATTGATACACAGCACGTCCTAAGTGTGTGACACAGCCTGTATATTGTATCATGGTCCATTCTGTAACGGCTGATAGATTGTGCAGCATGGTTCCTTTCAGTCTGCAAGATCTCACAAAAAGAAATTATTTTTACCCAGACAATGGATCAGAAGTCACTGTTATTCACCCAAAGTATGACCAACCAACAAGAAGCCAGCATTTTGGACAGAAGGACTACATCTGATGCCATCACAACCAATAACCAACTTTGAGTTCTTGGTTTATAAGTTACTGCACAACTCATTTTTTCTGTCTCACACTCATGTACTTGTTGTTCTCTCTCCTTTTAATCTTGCAATCTGGCAACATCTGGCATCCAAGTCAAGGCTTTAGTTTTATTCAAGACACCAAGCTGAAAGAGCAAGTAAGTAAAGAAGAGAATTCTGTCCAAGATTCTTTCTGCAGGGAGGCACGTTGGCAGAGTGGTAAGCTTTGCTTCCTTGTAATGGTGGAGTCCTGGGCTCAATTCTGGACCCGGGGTGCTATCTGTGTGGAGTTTGTATGTTCTCTCTGTGTATACACTATGTGGATTTCCTCCCACAGTACAATGACATACTGGTACATTGGTGTGTGTGTGCCCTGAGATGGCCTGGTGTCCAATACATGGTGTATTTGCCCATGCCCTTGTTGCTTGCCAGGATAGGTTCTTGTTCCCCCATGACCCTGTATTGGATAAAGCAGTTAGAGGATGGATTTATTCTGCAACAGAATTTTATGTTTCACTTGGTCAACGAAAGTAAGACAGATGGATTTGTTTGTTGATGTCCTATCATATTCAGTAAAAAGCCAAAGTAAAAAGCTAAAGCCAGGATGCTGTAGATGACCAGTCTTAAAATGGAATCTATCTTGAACTTGCCCCTCTTCCAAGACTAAGTTTCTAGTTTGTTCGGGTTCCAACTCCATTCACACCCAGTTGTTTACCTCTATGATGTCTTCCAAAATCCACGCTTTTGGTACTGACTTAGCTGCACTTGTAAGGTTATCCAGAAATGCTCTAAATGGATCCTTTATTGATGACCATACAGTTTTACAGCAAACACATGTAAAATAGAGAATAAAGACCTAGAATATGTTTATTTTAAAAGTTAGAATTTGAAAACAGAAATGTAAATATCTAATCTCATATTTTCCTTAAGAAAGCGGCTGGCAGAGCCTCTGTGTAATTATTAAAGTTAAAGGACAATGTGCTGGTTTTTCAAGGTGCGACTGAACATCAAAAACTGAGTGAGCATAAATAAGAAATAAGGCCTTTTATTGATTTTCCATATAGTTGCATACTGAATAAGCTGATTTTAAATGAGTGAAATTATTAATTTATGTTATATTACAAAGGGAATTTAAATTTCTTCTAATATTGCCATGTTGCACAAATGAAATCATGTAGTGTTGACACCTACCCTAAATTGTATGTGGAGCACGTGTCTTTGGCCTGTGGTAGGAATCCCATGCAGACATGGGAAAAAACGTGCCTACCTCACATAGACAGACAGAGCTCATGAGTCTGGAAGGGAATTAGGCTTCATTTCATTTCAATTTTGAACTATGATTCATGAGTACAAAATGCCAGAACACAAGCTCTGGTATCCATGCTGCAGTATTTCCATCTGTAACAGTAAAAGTCAAACTTTCTCAGAAGAACAGAAACTGTAACTGGTGTTTGTTTGTTTTTAACACAGCCCATTATTAAAAGGAGCCAGGCCTCTTAACTGCTTTAAGAAGAGCAGGAATTTTTATAATTTTAAAGAAGACTAAAATTGGTTCAGAGCAACTGGATTGCTCATTTAACTGGTAGACAATACACCAGAAAGCAATGCATATATAGTATGCTCCATTATTTAGGTAAAGCATGTGTTACACTCCAAAGATATCTCAAATAAAGGAGAAAGTTAGAGTGAGAGTGAATGGGAATATGAAGTGAAATGGAAAGTCTGAAGCAGGAGACTTCAGTTCATTACACCTCATTTTATGCCAGAAAACAGAGGTGTCTTATAGCTTTCAGAGATCACTATCCCGTGTTACAACCACGGACTGAGATCCGTGTCAGGTCTTGTAATAGACCCTATGCGATACGGTAAGAGCTGGAGAAAACAGGAGGCGTGGTAAAAGGAAACACACAGGGGTTTAATAATGCACAAAATAATAGTGACAATCCATGAGACAGTGAACGGGGGAGACAAAGAACAGCATCCAAATCCAACGGGTCCAAAGGCAGGTCAGGGCACAGTCTGAGAGTCCATCAGCGAGTAATCCATCCTGGGACGCGACAAGGTTAAAATCCCCGGGAGGGGGGAACAACACACAGACAGACAAAACATGGAGGTCCAAGGGTGACGGGGCGAGATCCTCCAGACCCTGGGCTCGGGAAACGGGAGGTGTCGGGGATGAGGCTTATGCCCTCCGGAGACAGACGTAGGGTTTCCTGGTGCCAGGCAGGCCTCTCGACATCCTTACCCTAATGATGAGCCCCGAGGACTGGAGGAGCTAGTCTTTAAATAATACACCTAAGAAGGCACACCTGGGGAGCTTAATCACATGGACAATAACAGGAGTAGTGGAGCGCCCTCTAGGGAGGGATGTCAGGCATGACACCTACAGGATGATGGCCAACTGAGTTAGATGAGCTGTATGTTCTTCTGTTGTTTGCTCATTTGGAATGTTTTGTTTTTGCAGCATTTTCAAAGCAAGAATAGAATCCAGAGACTAGTATAAGGTTAAAATTTCAAGCTTTTTTGTTTAGTTATAAATTTGTAAATAAATTCCATTTAAAATAGTCAGTTGTCACGATAGAACATGAGAACATTTATAAAAGAGAAAAAACCATCTGGCCCATCATGTTTGCTTAGTTTCAAGCAACTGTTGCTTAATCATCTTCTGGGGTGTTGCTACTGACAAATCCATGTTTAACACCCATCCACAATCTAAATAATGAGATGTGGTATTGTTTTCTCCATAACGTCTAATAAGCAAAGGACAACACAAAAGCAAGCTACCAAACCATGTAAAATGATGTCAGTTGGGAATCTGAGTCTTCTTAGCAAGCATTCTTACCATGTGAAGTAACTACAAGAAGAATGACTTCTGGTGTTTTAGAGATCAATAATTACTAGCTCAGCCATTGCAGAGTTAGTAATGTTTCTATGTCTTTTCAAGAGAAGGATGTGTCTTCATCTCTGCAAGCTTTACTAAGCTCTTCACACTCCATCCCCAATCAATTAAAACTGCATTACTTAACAACTACTGTATGTATGATCAATCAAAACTATTACTTGCCTGAAGTACCTTTACAACAGCTGAGAATGTCATTTGGCATGCCAGGGCACCTATTACACAAGCTGTAGGACTACATGCGAAATATTCCTTAGCAGCTTTTTTCTACATGCAGACTCTCCCTTCCTGGTGAATAGCACATTCCTGTAAAGGGCAATAAACTCTCTGCCTTATGAAGCTGCGTACCTGCCTCCTACCTAGTCTGCATTGCTATTCTCTACCATTCTGGGTTTGGGGGTGATTTGTGACATTGGTGTCAGCCTCCTTTTGTTCCAAATTACTTTAGCAATGAAGACACTGTAAAACACTGAGCAGAAAGCCAGGACCATCCAACTGGGGTGAAACTCAGAAAACCGAGGAGGTAGCTACTGTACATATACACTAGAGCTGTGTCGGAATTGGTGGATTCCCCTAAACTGATAGACCTAGAGTTAGGGCCACAATTGCTAAATTACTTGAGCCCTTTATGGGTGAGACTTCTCCTTGAAAAGAAAATATTAAAGATAGTTCGCCTCTTTAGAAGTAAATGATCTATTGGAAGCACTGGCGTGTGGGCAGTGGGAGTGTGATGAGTCAGCAAAAATGTAAACGAAGCAAGATAAGAGCAGACCGAATGCAGAAGTCAAGAAAGGCCTAGGAACATAGAGAGGCTTAGTGAACAGGCCTCAAAGCAGGGAGGCTAAGTTGTGTTCTGAAGTTGAGCACGGGAGAAGAGATTCCCATGATCACTTGCATCACTGTGGAAGCAGGGATCCAGCAATTCAAAAGACTGGTCTGGTCACCCCATCCAGGAGACATGCAGGCATGCATACTGAGGTTGGACTTCCTCTGGGGGTGCACCCTTAGCACTACATAGCGTGTGAAGTCACCAACCAGGTGTTGACCACTTCCTCTGGTGTTGAACCTCCAGCAGCTCCTTATCTGCCCTCACACCCACATTGTTGCAGGCAGAGACCACAGTGATGAAACCCTTGGTTATCCAGAAAGGCTACCACCCCAAGCCCCTCCCCCCCCCCAGAGCCAGGCCAGCAGCCAGTGTGCGATGACCCCACCAGTGAAGTCTACCACTCAGCCAGAGCCCTTCAAATGGAACTACACCACACTGCAGCAGAACCAGGCCATGGGATTAGCCTGGGATGATGACTCAGCACTTCAAGCCTTGACCGCAGAAGACACTGCGCAGAAGACACTGTAAGGTGGAACCAAGGACAGGAATCAAGAACAACAGTTATTTGGACTGTGTGGGAGACAAGAGCAAAGGGTTTGGTGAAAAAGCAAGGTGACTGCTTCTGGGATTTTTTACAGAGATTTCAGGGTGCTTTTGTAGTGACTCTGCAGGACCTAGGCCAGATCTGGGCCAGACCAACCTCTTCTGCCATCACATTGAAACCACGAGACATGCCCAGTTAGACAGCGTGCATGCCAGCTCTCTGAGGCCAGACAGCAGACTGCTGAATGGGCCTTTGTAGAAATGAAAGAAGTGGGGATAACTGAACTGTTGGACAGCCTATCAAAGTCTCCCATTGTGATGGTGCACTTCTGCATGGACTACCACAGGTTGAACACCGTCAAATTGCAGGACTACTACCCTCTGTCTAGGATTGATCAGTCTCTGGACTGCATGGCCTGATGCTCATGGCTCTCATCACTGGATCTCTGCAATGGCTACAGGCAGCTCAAGTTGATGCCTGAAGCATGCCGGAAGACTGCTTCCTATACTGGACAACGATTCTTGCAATTTCTGGTTATGCCCTTTAGCCTCTGCAGGGCTCCCGCCACAATCAGAGGAGTGATGTAAAAGGTCCTAAAATCCATTTTCCCGACATGGTGCCTCATCTATCGGACAACTTCATGGTGCATAGCAGCTCACACCCTCTACTCCCTTGGGCTGGTCCCTGAATGAGATGTTGTCGCTGGCCTCAAGCTGCATCCAGAGAAGTGCCAGTTAATGCAGAGGGAGGTCTCATTCTTAGGCCACCACATTAGTGGAGAAGGAATTGCTACCCAGGAAGACAAGGTCAGTGCAGTTCTGAATTGTACAGCACCCCTCAGTGTAAAGTAGCTGAGAATCTTCCTAGTGTGGTGTCATACAACCGTTGCTGCATGGCAGGCATCACCACCATTGTCATACCACTTCACAAGCTCACCCAGAAAGTCATAGAGTTTGAGTGTACAGAGGCAAGGCAGAAGGCCTTCGGCATGCTGAAACAGGCCTTGTGTGTTGCTGCAGTTCTAGATGCGCCAGCTCCTAAGCTACATAGACACAGATGCCAGAGATGAAGGACAGGAGCTATCCTTTCACGGAAAACGGATGAGAGAGAAAGAATCATTGCTTACTACAGCTGGATACTGACTCCAGGGGAAAACAATTATTTTGTGACCTGCCAAGAACACATGGCTGTCAAGATCACAACTGAGTATTTTTTTGCCACATCTGTAGGCTTTCATTCATACTGTGCACTTACAATTTTGCTTTCTGCTGGCTCTTGTCTTTTAAGAAGCCTGAAGGTCAAGTCACATGCTGAATCAACAAACTCCAGGCTTATCAATTCACTTTGCAGAACTAACCTGGGGAGCGACATGGAAACACACATGCCTTGTTGTGGCGACCTAGCGCCAAGGATGATTATCAGTACTGTGCACAGTGAGATGAGCTGGAATGAGAGCTGTCAGAAATCAACTGTTCCTGATGGTTAGCCAACATCAGAAGGACTTGGATTTGCAGCTGCTCTTGGTGCTCCTGGCCTGCTGAATGGTTGTGCTTGATTAAAGATTTGATCAAAAGTGTACGCTAGCCCCCCTCATCTTGAACCGCAAGCTTCATCCCCTGACAGCTGAAGGCCTAGAATACACTGCCCATCTTCATGACTACCTGGAGATAGTGCACCAGATTGTGACAGGTATGCCCATGCAGCAGGACAGCGCTTCAGGTAAGACTACAATGTCTGGGTAAAAGACCGACTGTACCTCCCCCAACACAGGGTCTGGGTGGATGGTTTCTGTTGAGTCCAGGGTCAGTGCTCTAAGCTCAAGGCTAAGTGGGATGGGCCCTGCATATTGATTGAGTGAGTGGGAGAGATGGCATATGCCTCCATGGAGCTGACTAGTGGTCCAATGGGACTGGCTCTCCCGCTGTTCCCACTCTCTTAGATCAGAGCCACCAGACGAGCTAAAGCCACCCACAGAGGAAAATCCTAAGGCAGCAGAGCTGGACTTCAAGACCTTCCCCTTCATCCAGTTTCCAGCCACTGAAGTTTCAGCCCAAGCACCTTCCTGACCTTCTCTACAGTAGAGTCTATGCCACTCACAGCATCTCTGGGATTTCAAAATGATCCTCAGGGATGAGGAATCAGTATGGGGGAGGGCTAAGTAGTGTTCTGTTTCCCCTTTGCCGTTGCCCCATGGCCTGTTCCTTTGCAGCTTCTCCTCCCCTACTGCACCATATAATAAGGGAGCACCCATAACACTTGCTCTATTTGCACTGCATGTGTCACTATTGTAACCCCTCCTTTTAAGGGCGCACTGGATCTTTCACATTTTTGATGATTTCATGCACCTGCCTCCAATCCTGCCCCTCCTTATTTAAGCTGGGCGTTCTTTCTACTCTGGGTTCTGCACTGGAAGACGAATGCCAGGAGGCCCGCCTACCACCAAGTTGCCCTACGTCCGTGGCTTAGGGCATAGGCCTCCTATCGGCGTCCTGACCCAGCTGAGTCCTGGGCTCAGAGCGCCTGGCTTCATCATCCTGTTTTTATTCCCCATCCCTGTACAGCATCCCATTCCGGTTTTTAACACTGTTTTGTCACATCTCAGCTGGATCACCCCGTTTGGACTTTTGGACTTCCCCCATGGACTCCTTGGACTTGTTCACCCTGGGTACGCCCCCCCAAGCACCAGTTCACCATCATCATGCCCCCCGTCTGTCAACCCCTCCTGATCCTCGTCATCTCCTCCCCGTCGTCCTTTTCCACTTCCGGATTATATCGTCTGTTTTCTCCGTTTTATAGGGTCCAGAACTACGCTTCGTTAAGGCATGGCAACCTATGGGAAACTGTTCTCCCCCTTTCTCTCTACCTGCTGTCAGTTCAATTCAATTCAAGAAACTTGGCATGACCAATGAATAAATCAGTGTTGCCAAAGCATATACAATTAACACAGCATCTACAGATATTTACAGACATTTACAATACAGACACAGCATAAGACATTTACATACTGTAAGAGGACCCGGGGAAGGGTCATTTATAACTGGTATTTCCGGAACGAAACACTGAAAATACTTGACATAGACCTGGGCAAGATGGCCACCCAGGATAACCAGCTGACCCGCTATTGGAAAAAGCCTATGCAGCGAAACAAGGAGACACAGCTGAACTACATCAGGAAACAGGATATAAATGCCCCAGAAGCGATGAGCCGGGGCGGAAGCCGGTAAGGTGAAAGCGTTTTGGAGGAAGGAGAGATTTGCTGGAAGGAATTTAAGAATAACGGACTATTGGATATAGTTTATGACTAAGATTACGGATTACGACTTGGATACGGTGCGGAGTAGTGTGGACATACGGACTTGGGAATTTGGATCGTTTAAGGATACTGGCAACGGATTACGGAACGGATTTGGGGAGACGTACGGACGAAGAACAAAGAAGATCAGTTTGGTGTGAGTTACATCTCTTTTACACCTGTTTTCCGCCAGCGACACCACAATACAAACACATGGAGCATTATTGGGAGACAGGCTCACTGTTCCTCAGGTTGTGACAGGAGATCACATACTGGGCTGCCAGTTCAACTGAGTTCTCTCTCCCCTCTCCCAGTAGTATTGGGTGCTGTTGTGATCTTGGCAGGCGTAGGAATTTTGGGATTAGATTTGTTAATTTGGAGAAGACTATTTGTCAAATCCCCTGCTTTGTCACAGTACAGTAAGAAGTGCATCCCTGTCTCTGTTCCTCCCCCATTGGCACTGAGAGCACAGCCTGTCTTCTCTGGGCAGACAGGTCTGCCTGTCTTGCCCAGTTTCTCTGGCCAGGCTGTTGTCACTGAGCTCTCTCTTTCCTTATCTCTCTCTGGTGAATAGCGCACCTCTGTAATTATAAGAGCAATAAAACATCTGTTGCGTGAAGCGGCATACCTGCCTCTGTCCTAGTCTGTATTGCTTTCCTCTGTTAATCAGGATTTGGGGCCGATTTACCATAAAATGATACTGTGTTATACAAATGACAAAGTTCAGGTGTCTGTGAAGCAGAAGTCTCTTTATTACATATACATATGGAAGTCCGGCTTGCAACCACCAGACTTAAAAAATACGTAGCTGAAAATGGTCCTTTATACCTTAAAACAAAAAGAGTTACTATGACACATTCTAAACACATGATAAGACAGCAACACATGCCAATTAATTATATCTTAAGTTGCAGACTGGACAACAGTTAATTCTTTTCATGTTCTGGGCATACAGCCAGCTTACCAAATACATGCCCTTTATCTTACTGACCAAGGACAGGCAGCATCTTTATATATTTGAGCGCAAAGCCAACTTCAAGACACTAGACTGCATAGTTTGCAAAAAATACAAAAACAAGAAATGATATTATTATCTCACTTCCCAGGTGGCTCTCTTATCTCTTCAATTCCCAATGCTCAGGGAGACTACTGTATTTCATTTTTAGCTTCAGTAATAAGGTTTTGTATAGAGAAGAGAAGTGGCATTTGGCATTGTTGTCTTTTCAGTATGCAGTGTGAGTTAGGCTGTGTCCCAGTATGCACACTTGCGGTCTTGCACTTTTCATATGCACGTTCTCGGTCAAGTCTACAAGAGCCTAGGGTGTCTCATTTCTAAAATTGTGTGTCACAGCGGTGCTCACGAGCGCCCCCCAATGCACCCTTAATGCACCCTAGTGTGATGTCCGCATTCTTTACGGAATGGTGACGTTTCATATTCTAGCCTATCAAAACAGATAGAGGTTGCCATGGAGAATAAAATATTCTTGTATTAGTAAAATTTAACTTTTTTACAGTTTTAAAACTCATAATATTTTATGTAAAAACAAAGTTTAATTATACTACTTTATTCATACTTTACGTATTCAGGTATGAAGTTTTGACATAAAGTTTTTATTTCATCACCCTATTTCGACCGTTGAATATTCGTTTGCCTGCAATGTATTTGTACATGGAAAATTTAATAGTACACATATTTAATAGTACAAAAGTATTGCCAATTTCACCGTATTTACTTTGAATGAATGTGAACAAATGCGTTATGTTCCTTGTACTGTCATTTTTGTACTGGGATAGATGAGATTAAATGTATTTAGTAGTACAAAGTTTTGAATAAACAGAGAGCGATATTGCCAAGGTTTCCTTAGTTTACTTTACCTGTTTTGAGTCAAGCCTGCTAAACATGATTGAACACGATGTGTCACTACATTTGTTCAGGGATAGACAAGATAACATTCAAATTGTAACAGACGAGTGTCCCATTTTTATAACAATGCACCATTGAATACTCGTGCACTTGAAGTCCACACTCCTGTGCTACATCACGGAAGAAGTGCAGACTTGGGGGAAGGGCTTAGGGCACAGTGCAAGAATTGGATCACAGCCTTAGAGCTTATTGTGGAATAAATAGAAAGAAGTTACTCCAAAGATCTTATTGCATCTGTTTTGAAAAGACGCCCACTTAGCATTTAAGAAATATTTGCTTTCTGACTGTTATTTATTTTGTTCTTTTACATCCTCAGATGCAACTTTTTAAGATATAAAGGATATATGTTGGCAAAAATCAACATTATATATATACAATTAAAAAGTAAACTCAGAATGAGGGAATGGAACAAAAAAGGCTTTTTCGTGTTATCATACAATTACCGGCGTCTGTAAATCTGATCCATTTATCCATCTATTTCTAACCACTTTATCCAATTCAGGGTTATAGGGGAGCCCGGCAAGCAATGGGCACACACAAAATCACACCAGGACAAATAATACATGTTTGCAAAAATACATAGTGTCAATATGTTTTATCTACAAAAAACATTTATCAACATTAGGAATGGAACATAAAAGGTTTTGACAGTGTTTTGTATCTATTTCTTGAGATAAGGACCTCATAAAAACGTGGTATAGTTGTGTTATGGATAGACTAAAGACTCTCAGATGTATTTTCTGACGTCTCTTTTGGTTTTTGTTCCACCCTAGCTTTACACAATGCATGTCAAATTATTTAATTAATTCATAATCAAATTACACATAATGAAATTTCAAGGTTATACAGTGAAGTTATACAGTGAATGTTTTGGATAAAGAACTGGAAGAAGAATTACAGTTCCCTTACCAGTCATACAGTATATATGTGTAACTGTGAAAATAAGTCGGTAATTGTTTAATTGACTACTCAGATCAGAACAGAAATCCCCAACATGGAGGTACTGGCTCAACCCCTCAAGCAGAATGAGCATTGACATTTTTGAAAAGGTGTCTCATTTAATGGTGTTGACAGACTTATTTGCACTGTAGTGAAAAAAACTTTGAAGCCTTAAGTATCTGTGAGGTGCTGCCTTGATTTTTTAATTCCTTAACCTGTAAATGATGGGATTCACCAAAGGGGTGAGGGAGTAATTCAGCCCACCAATGAAGATGTGTCCATCAGGAGAGATACTTTTAACTCTCAAACCAATATACATCACCACAGCAGAAGCATAGTACAGAAAAACGACAGTCACATGTGAAGAGCACATGGAGAAGGCCTTCTTACGGCTCTCCAAAGTTTTCATTTTTATCACTGACCATACAATTCTGTAGTAGGACCACAGGACAAATAGGAAAGGAATGTAAATTACATCCATAGCAAGAAATAGAGCAAAATGTACTTGTGCTGTGACATCACCACAGGCTAAAGACATTACAGTGGGGTAGTCACAAACAACGTGCAGGATGAGGTTTGATCCACAGTATGGCAAAGTGCTTGCCAGTATTACAGATGTTAAGGGCACAAGGAAACCCAGCACCCAAACTGAGGCCGTCATTGTAAAACAGACCTTGCCGCTCATGATGGTGTTGTAATGTAGAGGTTTCACTATGGCAACATAATGATCATAAGCCATGACTGCAATAAGGAATACTTGAACAGCTGAAAATGAGATAAAATGATACATCTGTGTAAAACAACTTGAGAAGAATATGGTCTTGTCAGAACCCGAAAGAACTATTAAGAACTTGGGTATGACAGTAACAGTTTTTAGAACATCTGAGACAGCCAAGTTCCACAGCAAGAAGTACATGGGTGTGCGGAGCCGGTGGTCCAGGGCCAGTAACACCAGGATGAGCAGATTACCCAGGAATGTGGCCAGAAAGAGGGTGAGGTAGATGGCAAAGAGTTCAGTATAGTGCTCCTGCAGGCTTGGCACTCCAACGATGATGAACTCAGAGTGCAGGGTGACATTGGAGCTGCTCATGTCTCAGAAGCTCAGATATACTGACAGAAGAAGGGAGCCTGGAAGGAGTAAGAGTAAATTTGTTTTTTTTTTACGGATTTTGGTTTTCTAATCTTAAGTTTTGATCAGGTGAGTCCCTTTCAAAATTCCTGATCTGGTTTGATAATTAAAAAATTCAAACACGTTTAGTTCATCTTAATCTTTTCATGAGACAATAATTGAACTGGTAATTCGATTATTTAAATTAGTTTAGTGTGTCTTTGAGCTTTGATTTTTCCCCACCTGTTAGAAAAAGTCTGCTTATAAACATTTCAGTTTAAATGTTGCCACAATTGTATCCTGTCTGAAACAGAAAATGCAGCCCTTAAGATTTTCACATTTTTGTAAAACTCTGTATAATCTATTATGCAGGTGACTTCCGTCCTAATGAGAACTTTTAGATCGATCAATATTAAAGCAATACTTAAGTTTAAGGGGTGGGGGTAACTTGAAAATAAAATCCACAATTGGTAATTAGGTTTATTATTAAATTTGCACCTTTTTGTGTCATTTTTTAAATCTGCTGTTAACATAAATTAGGAAATATCTCATCTGAAAAAGATGCATGAACAGAATGGATATAGCACTGAGAGTTTTCGCTGTAATTTGGTAGTTAGGGATTCCAAGTTTTATCAGGAAGTATTGTTATTTCAGTTTTGCTTGACTTTGAGTCTCAGGTGAGATTTAGGCCTTTAAGCCATTGAAATGGCTTCTGCACATGATCCTCCATATCAATTAATCGCTTTTTTTGCGCGTTGTATAAGAAAAGCTTTGAATGCCAGTTTTCTCTAAGAAATTCCCTTGTGCGAAGGAAACATGGTTGATTTATGACTTAACCTGATGTTCTCCTATTTTAATATTTCAATATGATGGTGAATATTAAAACTACTAGTGGAAGTATCAATAGTAGCAGGATTATGATGATGACAACATATGAAAGTTTACAAACAAGATGAGGCCACTCGGCCCTTCTAGTCTGCTTGGTAGTTAGTAGCACATTGATCTTCATGCTGTTTCTTGGATGAAGACATTGTATCGGCTTCAACAACATGGCTGGGTATCTTGTTCCTTAATTATAATTAAGTTATTAATTATGATAATTATTAACAGCAGTAGTGGAAGTTTAAATTTTGTTATTGTTATGATAATCTCATGATGCAGTAAAAACTAACACTCAAAAAGCAAAGTAAAATCTCTTTGATTACCAAACAACAGAGGTGGGTCAAGGAAAATATTTCTGCTACTGAAGCTCTCAGCTGAGATGTGTTCACATCCTGTGTCATTAATTCCCTTCTTCCAAGCAGGATGAAAGCAATGGGAAATATATTTTCAGCTGTAATACAGTACAAACTGAGGATTCAGAACATTCATTTCAGAAGATTTAGAATATTTCAAAAATTGTATTTCTAATGTCAAATATTTCCACATTAAAAAAACAAAGAAAGAAATTAATTAGTTCTATGTAAGACACAAACATATTTTCAAATAAAATGAAAATACAAGATATTATTAATATTTTAATGTTAATATCAAGGACAATACCATTTCAATGTGTTGCTTTTCAAAGAAAAAAATATAACACGCAGAAGGCTTTTAATTAACTATTGTTGTAATGTATAATAAATATTATTAAAGAGTGACATGAGACGTCAAAAATGTATATGTATGTGTTTCTTAACATATACAGCGTTACATTGACTTAAGATATGAAACAGGGTCATAAACATAACTGTGCTATTTTGAGTAGCATTAACTCACTGATATACAACATATTTATGAATATGTTAAATACAGTATAATGAAGAATTTTTGAATGGTCTATTATATATTGTAAATAAACTTCAGCAAAAATAGTAGCAGAGTGTACTTCCACATATAAAAGATTAAATTTTGAAAGATTTTGGAGAAACCAGTATTCTCTTACCTGATACAGCAAGCTACACACACTGAAGGAAAAAAAGAGTCAGTAAGTACAAAGTCACATACCTGGAGTCTGAGTCTGTTCACTGTGCTCTTCCTGCATAGAACACAACTGCTGGACAAGAAACTCTTCTTCTCATCTCAGTTTGTTTTATGGGCAGCTCTTCACAGTGACCCCAGAGGTCCCTGAGTGCAGAGCTATAGCTGTAGCTTATCCAGAGAGACAGAGGATGAGAGCTAGCTAGAGGGAACAGGCCCAAAGGGTATAGCACAAAATTTTTGCTTCATGTTGTAGCGGCAATGCTTGTTAATAAGACAGAATTAAGTGTTGCTGGGCTTTCCCAAATGAGGCCCCATCTCTCTGTTCATATCTGTGGTGCAGCCACAGAGAAGCTATTCATGCAGGCTGATTTAAAGATGTTTTCTTTTGATAAGGGACAGCTCCCAAATGGGGATGCACTTAGCTAAGCCTGGCTATCATGATCAATGGTCATCCATTGGCGCCTATCTGTCTAGGGAGTGCCAGATGGACATCTGGACTGCATTCCTAGGTGTCAGGAGTAAATGACTCATATCTCACCTTGATCAACCAATCAGTGACTGGTAGGGCAGAGTAACCCACGTGGGACTCTGATGCCCATGGAACTTTCAGCCAATGAATGAGCTGAATTTCCTCCAGGTAAAAACAGGCAACACAGAGGGCCTGAGAGAATTCTGTGTTTTCTAAAGGGAATTCAAAGGAGAATTCCAGGGCAGGACGGCCCAGGAGCAGAAGGCTCCCAAGGGCAGGACATTCTCGCAGAGCGCCTCCTGACCATCCTGAGACTCAGCCCGGACAACCATGGAACGGCCAGTGTGTCCGAGTGCCAGAACTTTGCTTTGTTCTAAGAGTCTAGAGCGGAGGTTGCCAGAGAGTAACCAGAGGATCCACCCGAGGTTAGCACCAGCAGCAAGCCTCGTGAACAGGTTGGACCTGTGGACAGCTGAATCATTATTCAGAACTAACGCTTCATCAGGAACGAACCGGTCCTCCTCCTGACTTGCTGGGACACACAGTCATCTTTTCTCCTGAGCACAACTTCGCTAGTTAAAGCCAACACTAACTAGCCGGTCTTCAGAGAGCATCAGCAGCGCACCGTCGCAAGCCGCACAGCACAGCCTGGCACGGAGCCAGAGAGCGCGGATTGGACAGCAACAGCCTGCAACTGTTTCTTTGTGCCCGCAGGAGATCTGAATCCCCAGAGATTGGATGAGTATTCAACTTCAATTCATTACAGCTCGAGAATTCAATTGTTATCCCAACCAGTTGATATCAATTTAATTCCTAAGAGTTATGTACTTGTTTCAAGTATCTAATGTAGAAGTTATAACCAAGTTCATTTATGAAACGGTCTAAATGAATGATATACCGAACGTATGTCCTCTTGATATATGTAACTCTTCGTAACTGATTGAATATATAACTTTTGTATTCTGATAACCCTCTCGATAAGATCTGTTAGGTTTACATGCATATTCTATGTATTAATAAATGTATCCTCGTGTATTAGTACCTGTGTGTGTGCGTTGTTTGAGTTATGTTGCATGGTTGGATTCTAAAGCCATCAAAAGAATCAATTTTGTGATTTACTGCTACAATTAATAATTGTCCCAGTAAATGCCCAAACCCTACAGAACTGGTGCCTTCAGAGAGCACACTACAATGTACTATATTTCTTTTGGCGTCATAGTAAGAAAAGTTTAATGCTCAAAGTGAATTATGTTTTTAACCTTAAAACATTCAGATTATTTAATGAGGCATAGAAATTGCCAGTTTATAAGGTGTACAATGTAGAATAAAAGGGTTATCATAAAATTATTATATACCTGTACTAAGTAATAGGTTTTAGACAGACACTTTCGTACAAAAATAGTTACAGAAGTTAAGGAGTGAACTGTGTTTCAGGTACTACTCTAGAAGAGTAACTGATAATGGACCCTAACTTTAACATCCCATCTAAAGGATGGCGATTGAGGAGACTTGCTTAGAGGAAAACACAGTGGCAAACTTAAGATTGGAACTGGGAGCTCCTGACTAGTCTTTTTCCTGATGGATCACTTAACTTCTTAAATAGATATATTTCCCTGGTGATGCAAGGAGGCCAGCCTGATCAGTGTGGACAAGAGATAGGGGTAGATGGTATGAGTCAGGGCTGCATCTCCTACAGGAGCTGTGATGTCAGTCATTGATCTTTTCATCTATTTTTCTTCCAGCTTACAGGAGACCTAGTAAGCTTTTCTCCTTAATTGTAGTTCCAATGTTTAACTCTCTAGTCACTAATCACCAATTGTGTGTTTGTCAGAATATCACAATATCAATATTCCCCCTGATACACTGTGCACTGGAACTCAAATGCTGTATTAGTTATTCTGCCTTTTGAAAGGTACAGCTGTGAAGCACATCTAACACTTGACTTGGCAGGGTCTCAACTCTCAACATTAGAATCAGGAACGACCAATTTTAAAAATGGAATCATTGGTTAAATCATTGGGCCTAATATCTATTTATATTTAAAGTTCAAATACTGTTTTATGTTCTGTCGTGATTGTTGACACGCCCTGTCCAGGGTGTACCCTGCCTTGTACTTGTTGCTTGCTGGGTAGGCTCTGGCTTCTTGCAACACCGTATGGTATAAAGCGGTTTAGTAAATGACATGATATGACAAAGTCAGTAATGACTTATTTAAAAATGCAATGTGGTTGTATTATTCAAAGGCACCTAAGAAACTATTAAGTTGCTGTATTAGAACCTACTGTATTTGGAAGTTTAATATTTTAGGCTATACACAAAAATATAGTGTTATAAACAAACTTCTCTTTTACCATTTTATGTCAGAGCCATCTGGGAGCAATTTGTCTTTCTTAGCAGGTTTCTTGTGTTGTGTTTGGTGAATTTGCATTTTGTTGTTTAACAGTCCATGAATGACTAAAATCCTATTGTCTCACAGACCTGTCACAAGATCATGAATAGAAATATAACTGAGGGATGTGTTTCTGACCATCACTGTAATGATGTAAACCTTTATATATCATAATCATGCACAGCAAAGAGGTCAGCAGTTCTCAGCACTGTCCTTGTAATCCACACCACTCAGACGACGGTATGTATCCCTTCAGCCTGTGCAGCCTGTGGCTGTGTATCTTGTGAGTCTTGTTTTATCCTGAATATGCAAATACGTCTTTTATATATATATTTTTTGTTTTGACTAGGTTGTACAGTATATGCACTGTAACTGACTTTTCCTCTAATATGATGCAGTGTTTCTGCAATGATAACATAGTCCTTTCTGCCTAGGAAGTAACAAAAGCTTGATTTCCACATGCTACAGTATATCATGTTTATCATCACTCTGAAGAGGAGAGTAAAATAGGAGTGTTTTTTTCTGCCTTTTTTTCTAATTACAAAGTCCAAATATTCAAATTTTATTTTTTGTTTCCATAACTCTATCTTCAGTATGCATTCTGTACTATAACAACCATTCATTTTGATGATGGTTTCATGACAAGAGCCTATACAATATTCAGGATCTTTAACAGACTTACTGCTTTCTCAGGTTTTCCTTAGATTCAATTCAGCTTCATACAGGAATCTTCTCTTCTATTGGCTAACATTATTGTGAGATCCCTCCCATTTACTTTAATTTGAGACAAGTTCAAGGTGCATGCTAACTGGAAGCACTGTGGGGTGTCACTTTTTATTCTCCTTACATTTCAGCACAGCTGTTATTTCTTTATAAACTTGCCCACAGACACACCTTAGTCCATACCAGTGATTTCATGTTGGGGTCTGTGACAGCTATGTGAGTCAGGACTTTAATTTTGTTCAAAGACGCTAGGCAGAGAAAGCACGAAAATAATTCTCTTCAACATTCTTTCTGCAGGGTGGGACGGTAGTATTGGTACCTTGCAACATTTGGGACCATAGGTTCTTTTCTTGGACTGTTATTTGTAAGAGGTTTGAGTGTTCTCCCTATGTTTATGTGGGTTTCCTCTAAATGCTCTGCTTTCTTCCCTCGGTCCAAAGACGTACAGTACTGGTAGGTTAATTAGCTTCATGGGAAAATGGCCCTGGTGTGAGTGCACTCATGTCAGTGCTTGAGTTTCCCCTGGATTGGACATATCCTACCTTGCATCCATTGTTTGCCGGGATAAACTCTAGATCCCCCACAACCATGGATTCTTTCTTGAACAGAAACAATCTTGTGTTTCCTGAACCAATTGTTATTTTTGCCTGATTATTGAAAACAGATGGAGTCCTTTGTTTACATTATAAATATCCCAGCATATTCAATAAAAAGCTATAAGAGAGGCAATTCTACCCATAATTTTCTTTGCACAGACTATTTTTAAAAAGACAAAGTTCAGCAGTCTGTATGTCCATATGTAACAATACGATTCCCAATGGTCACTTTAATTAAATTAAACTTCTAATTTTAACCTCAGTCATGAGACTTTGTCTCATGAAGAGCATATCTACAGATTATTTGCTTGTTGGAGCACATTTCATGAAAGGTGAAAGAAGAATAATAAATACAAAGACCTCTTCCTATCTGTGTTTTTATTCCAATTTCTCTTAAAAAAATTGAACAATTTATTGTCTAAAGCTGATAGTTCAGAACTACAAAGTAACCCAGACACCAATGATCTGATAAGCGTTATCTACAGCTCTTAGAGCAAGCTGTCCTACTTGTTTTTGGAAAAGAGAAAATATTTTTTTTGTAACAATACCTTTTTTCTCATATGTATGTTATTTTTACCTATTTCATGTCATCTTTATGTCAACCGTAAAACAGTACAGACATCTGAATCACCAAAAGAGTCATGCATGTGTCGTGTAAATATCTTATTTATTTACATTAATAATGAGCTCATTTACAATATAAATGTTTTTTGCAATTAAGCATCAAACGACTTAATTCTGAATGCTCAGATATTTCTTGAAAGTGACATCATTGTGTTGCAATACAATATGAGTTATTCCTTACTGCAGTTGGAATAGCATAAACGATTAATAGGGAGAAGTAATTTAAAATATCCGTTACCTAGCTTTTGAGAAATTGCAATGTATTTTAACTGAAATATAGTTTAGTTATCTTCAGGTGCAAATGATATACATTTGCAGAAATCAGGAAATCAGTTTGATGAACTCAGTATTAAGAATGCAACAAAAAAAGCCTTAAAAAGGCAAGGTTTCTAGCTCCTGACTGGGAGGTCCTGGGTTCAACATCAGATAGGGGCAAGAGATGTAGCGTGCTCTAATTCCTTTTAGACTGCTCCCAGGTCCACTCAGCCTGCTTTTAAAATGAGTAAAAGGTTATGCCTGGTGGTAATAGGCTGGCTGGAGTATGATGCTGACCACATCACCTCCACTTCCAGTGTCAAGAAAAAATCACCTCATTTCCCATTGGACTTTATGGCCTGAAAAGGGACCTACCCCCCCAATCCCCCCAAATTAATCTACCAATATGTCTTTGGACTGTTGGGGAAACTACAACACCTGGATGAAACCCCCATAAACATGGGGAAAACATACAAGCCACACACAGACAGCATCCCAGGAATTGAAAATAGAGCCCCAGCACTACAAGGTAGCAATGCTAAAAATTGTGCCATTGTACCATCCAATGTCAAAAGCATTATAAGATAATAATGTGTACAGGTAGTGTAGGCCATAAAAATATGTTATCATATTTTTGAGATACAAATAAATTTAAATAAAAAATTTGAATTGTTGAGTAATGTGCAAACAAATGGGTCTCAAACACAACTCCTGAAGGTTTCTTCTGGATTTATTCCACCTGAACATTTTGGTTAATGAACTGAAAGAACAACTAGTTTCCTTATCTAGCCTACAGTGTACTGTATACTGTATGTGTAAATATACGACACTAGATGACACTATGGCCTCCAGATATTGTACAGACGTACTGTATTAGCAGAATTGCTAAAGCAGATTGGACATTGAAATTCTTGAAAAGCTCACATAGTGGTGATAGTAGAATTATTTGCAATGTGGGGAAAAAGAGTTTGGAGCCTGAAGTATCGCTGGGCTGCTCTCTTGATTTTTTCATTCCTTAAGCAATAAATGATGGGGTTGACAAAAGGGGTTAGGAAATAATTCAGCCCACCAATAAAGATGCGTCCATCAGGGGGTATACTTTCCACTCTCATCCCAATATACACCATGGCAGTGGACACATAGTATAAGAAAACCACAGTCATGTGAGAAGAGCACATTGAGAAGGCTTTCTTACGGCTCTCCACAGTTTTCATTTTAATCACTGACCACACAATTCTGAAGTAGGACCACAATATGAACATGAAAGGCACACAGACAGAAATCATGACAAGAAACAGGGAAAGATTGACTTGTCCTGTAATCTCACCACATGCTAATGACATTATAGTGGGGTAATCACAGAAACAGTGGAGGACATAATTAGAGCCACAGTATGGCATCGAGCTTGCCAGTACTATTGACAAAACTGGTGCAAGGTAGCCCAGCAGCCAGACTGAGGATGTCATTGTAATACAGACCCTGGGGCTCATGATGGTGTTGTAATGCAGCGGTTTCACTACAGCAACATATCTGTCATAAGCCATGACTGCAACAAGGAATAATTCAGCAGCACCAAGTGAGATTATAAAGTACATCTGTACGAAACAGCCTGTGAAAGAGATAGTTCTGCCATGGTGTAGAAACACTGCTAGCATCTTGGGAATGATGGATGTTGTCATCAATATATCTAAGAGAGCCAAGTTCCACAAGAAGAAGTACATGGGCATGTGGAGTCGGTGGTCCGTGGCCACTAACACCAGGATTAGCAGATTACCCAGGAATGTGGCCAAAAAGAGGACGAAGAAGATGATGAAGAGTGCAGTATAGTGCTCCTGCAGGCCTGGCACTCCCACGATGATGAACTCAGAGTGCAGGGTGACATTGGAGCTGCTCATGACTCAGAAGCTCAGAGAATTTGACAGAAGAGGCGAGCCTGGAAGGAGTTACATTAACAATGTGTTTTCAGTGTCCATTTTTGGTCAAAATTATGGTAAGGTAATTTAGTTTGATTATTAAATACACAAAATGTAGTTATTTTGAAACAAGTTTAGTTCCTCTTAAAATTATGTTCTAATGGAACACAAACGTTGCTAAGGTTATTTGTTAACCTGTCTTCGTGTATATTTCAGCTTTGGATTTTTTTCCTCACATGCTGTGAATACATATATTTCAGTAATAAATGTTCACATTTAAGCATTTAAGACTTTCAGTTTTTTTGTTAAAATCTACACAATATATAATGCAGGTGACTTCTATACTAATGATTTAAAAGCCATAACTATAGTTATGAGGTGAATAACCTGAAAACTGAAAATAATAATAAACAATGAAACAATCCATAATCACTAATTAAGTTTATTTTTACATTTTTATTTTATTTTGTTGTTCATGTAAATAAGGGGATATCTAATATGAAAAACACATAAATAGAATGGGATGGAAGTGGCAGTTTGTACTGTACTGTAAATTGGGTGTTAAGGATATCAAGTCACACCAGTAAGTACTGATGTTTCAGTTTTGCCTTAGCTTGAGTCTCAGGTGAGCTGGAAAACAATGAATCACTTGTTCTGCAGTGTAAGAAAAGCAGTTGAGCTGAATGTTGTTTTGCTATGAAAAGGCCCTTTAAAAAGACGTCTTTAAATGTCGTTTACTTTCTTTTTTCTGCTTACATAGTTGCATGCTCAACTGTTTTAATACAGTATTTCAAGATGATGGTTAATGTTAAAAGCACTTGTAAAAGTATCAGTAGTATCAGCAGCATTACTATAATTATTACATTGATAATGATGATGACAAGGATGTTAACATAGTAAAGGTTATGAACAAAATCAGCCCATCCAGCCCTCATTAATTCAAGTACAATTTATCTCTTCCCACATTTTTTTAAAGAAGCCAGAGCACTGGATCCAACAGAACCAATTAATAATGACCATTGTTATATTGTTATAATTATGACCACTGTTATATGCAGTAGTAGAGGTATCAGTGCTATTATTGTTGTGATGATGGGATAATTATCCACTAAAATGCAAAACTCAAAAGGCAAAGTATATTCCATCTCATTATCAAACCAGACAAGGCGAGATTTGTTCACATCCTGTGTGATCCCTTCCAAGCATGATGAAAGCAATCGGAAATAGAGTTTTGAGTGAATCTCTTTAGAAGTTGAGGTTTCTGAACACCTAGAAGATTTAGAATACTTCAAAGATGTTGTATATTTCTATTTTTAATATTTCCACACTTAATATATTTCCACATTATTTACAAAATAGAAAATACACATAACATTTCTCAAATTAATTGAAAATGCAAGGGATTAGTAATATAAATAATGTGCATCTCAATGACATTCTAGTAGCGAGTATATTGTCGAGTAGCAATCTCAACAATGGATGCTGTGATATGTGAATCTTTTGCTCCTGGTGTGGAGCCTGGTCTTCAGCTGACTGCTTTTATTTTTCACACTTTTTATTATTATTAAATATGATAAGTATTATTAAAAATTTAACTTGAGATATGTCAGAAATAGTTATTTATCTGTGTTTCTGTAGAGATAGAACATTACATTAAAATTATGAAACAATAATACATGTAAATAATGTAATAAACATTACTGCATTTTGTGCTTTAAGATGCTGTGACACAAATACTAAAGAGTTCTGTATGTAGACAGAACAGTCTAATTAGAGATTATTCCTTTATGAGACCAAATTAAAATGTTTGCAATAAAAAAGCACCATTTTCATTATTGTCTATTGCAATGAATTGTGACTGTCACTGTTTGCTGTTATGTTAATAAAATATGTTGTATATCAGTGCATAAATGTTACTTTATAAACCATTTTCATTTTATTCTTTAAAAATGAATGAACTCTACACGTACAATTTTGGAAACTGCATGCATTTTTAATGTTTATAATTTATAATGGTTTGCTGAGTAGCAATACTGCTTTAATCTCCAACATTAAAAGGTCAATGGAAAATCTTTAAATATTTAAAGGTCAGTTTTAGGACTATTTAAAATATATAGTAAATACATTTCATAAAAATAGTAGCAAAGCATAAATCTAAAAGTCTAGGCTTCAAAACATTTAAAGAAAAGTCAGTGTTCTCTAATCTGAGGAGGAAAGATAGACCAAATAGAAAAAAAGAAACAAGTAAGTACAACATGTCACTTACCTGAAGCCTGAGTCTATTCACTCTGCTCTTCAAACATAGAGTGAACCTGCTGGACATGAAACTTTTCCTCTCATCTCAGCTGCTTTTATGGACAAATCTACAGCTTTTCACAATGACCCCTGAGGCCACTTAGTGCAGAGCTATACTGTAGCTATAGTTCTTATTAACCCAGAGAGAGTAACTATATTACTAAGTTATAGTTTTTAGACAAGCACTATTGTTCATAGACAGTTACTAAGGATAAGGAATGAGCTGTGTTTCATGCGCTACTCCAGAGGAGTCACTGATAATAGGCCCTCACTTTAACATCTCAAAAATAGGATGATAGGGGGAGACACAGTGAGAGACTTAAGATTTGAACTTGGAACATCCTGACTACAAGTCTGTCTCCTGAAGGATCACATAACCCCTCTGACAAGCATGTATCCCAGATGACACTGGGAGTCCAACATGACCAGTGTGGAGAAGAAGAAGTGTATGAGTCAGGACTCCATGTCCTACAGCAGCTGTGATGTATTTCTTTCTTACACTTTCTGTGACCTTCGATCTATTCTGATCTATTCTTCTAGTGTCCCATCAGGTGAATTGAATTCATTCTTATTAGACACAGGAGACCAAGTAAGCTCTCCTCCCTAATTAGAGTTCCAATGTTTAACTCTCTCTACTGGTACTAATTGTGTGTTTGTCATTATATCAGTGCCTCTTTCCCCTGACACTCTGTGCACTGGTGCTCCAATGCTGTATCAGTTGAACTGACTTTTGAGAGATACAGTAGTGTAGCACATTAATCATCTGACTTGTTAAAGGTTGTTTATAATAGTATCCTGTCAGGGCCTGAACCCTCATAACTTTGGGGATGATCAATTTTTAAAAATGGAAAGGGGAATGGTGTCATTGGAATGTGAACGAGTTTATAAACAAAGTGCATTATAGATTATTCAGGCCCCTTCTATGGTGTACATATGATATTGATATAGTTTGTTGAACAATAAATGGTGCATGTACATTTTTAAATTCAATATAATTAATTGAATAATGAATCAAAACCTTAATGTTCCAACTGAAAACATTTTTGAGTGAAAGAGTAGATTTCAAATCAAAATCAAATCAAATCAAATCAAAGTTTATTTATCAAGTGCACAACAATACACCGTGCAGCAGTAGTTGCTGGCAATGAAATGTCTTTTCTGCGAGCTCACAAAAATCACAAGGATCACAGAAATCACAAAAATCACAAAATTGAGGTTATGAAAATAAGGTTACTTAATAATAGATGTAATAGAAACTCAATATGAGTAGAGCTGCTGTGTGTCCATGGTGTATTCAATATATACAAGTAGTGTGGTTATGCTGAATACAGTGAAAACTGTGTGTCCATGTACCCATTACAGGTGATTTGCTAAAGGAGCTGCAGGTTTGCTATTTAGCAGTCTTATTGCCTGGAGGTAGAAGTTGTTCCGTAGTCTGTTGGATTTGGACCGAATGCTTTGGTACCGTTTACCGGACGGTAGGAGGGAAAACTGTTTGTGACTGGGATGACTGGGGTCCTTGAGAATGGACCTGGCCTTCTTCAGACATCTAGCTGAGCAGATATCCTGGATGTTTGGTAGCTCACAGACGGTAATGAGCTGCGCTGACTTCACCACCCTCTGCAATACTTTGCTGCTGGGCGGAGCAGTTCCCATACCAGGCAGTGATGCAACCAGTCAGGATGCTCTCAATAGTGCGCCTGTAGAAGTTGGCCTGGATATGTGATGGCATGCCAAACCTCTTTAGCCTACGGAGAAGGAACAGGCGCTGCCGCGCTGTTTTGACCACGGTGTTGGTGTGGTGGGTCCAGGTTAAGTCCTCTGAGATGTTAACTCCCAGGAACTTAAAACTGCTGACCCTCTCCACTGCAGACCCACTGATGTAGATAGGTGTGTGATCTCCTCCCTGGTGTTTTCTATAGTCCACAATCATCTCCTTAGTCTTACTGATGTTCAGAGAGAGGTTGTTCTCCTGGCACCATGCTGCCAGGGTTTCAACCTCCTCCCTGTACGCAGACTCTTCACCGTTTGTGATCAGGCCGTTGACTGCTGTATCGTCAGCAAACTTAATGATGGAGTTTGAGTTATACCTAGTGACACAATCATGAGTAAATAAGGAGTAGAGGACAGGGCTAAGCATACAACCTTGGGGGGCTCCAGTGTTTAGAGTCAGGGTAGAGGATATGTTGGTGCCCACCCTCACCACCTGCAGACGTTATGTCAAGAAGTTCAGGATCCAGTTACAGAGGGAGGTGTTCAGTCCCTGGTCCTGGAGCTTGATGACAAGCTTTGAGGGCACTATGGTATTGAATGCTGAGCTGTAATCAATAAACAGCATTCTCACATATGTTGCTTTCTTATCCAGGTGTGAGAGGGCAGTATGGAGGGCAGTGGCATTAGATCAGATCTGCAAGGACCACCTAAAAACTACAGTATGCTTCAGGGAAGTTTGCATACTGTCTTGGAATGTACTGAACTTGAACTTGTACCTGAATTTGCTCTTTGCACCCTGTAGCCTCCCTAGTTTTCTTCCTCTTTGCACCTCGTATCAAGCTACGAGAAGCTGTGCTCCCCTTTCTCTCCTCTAGTCTCTCCGTCCTTATCTCTCCCTGATGAATACTACACTTCTGTAATATAAAGGGCAAAAAACCCTCTACTTTGTGATGCTGCATACCTGTCTCCTGTGTAGTCCGTGTTGCCATCCTGTGCGGAAAGAGGATTAAAAACAGATTTGCCACAAGTTGTTAAAAACAACACAGAACAACCTGTCTGCACTATAATGATCTTTTACGGTCCATCTTTATGCCATTCAGAAAAATTGCAATTCCAATTGCAATTGCAATTATGTAGCAGGTTCAATCAACAGAGATATAAGTATGGAGTCAAGGAAGCAAGTTGGTTCGAAGCACATCAGAACATAACGAGGTACAGGGCCGATCAAGAGAACAATCAGAAGATCCTACAAGCAAGCACAGTAACAGAATGCCAAGACTCGTGACAAGCACTAAGACTGAGCAAGGGGTATTGCTGAGGCTGGTCTTAAAAATTCTGTAATGGTAACAGGAAAGTGGAAGTTTTAAATGTGCTGACTTTCATCCCAATTTTGAGTTATGGCAACTGATGTGTTGTGGCAATTGAGGAGATGTTTGGCCATTTGCTGTTGTGTTTCGGGGGTTTGAAGCAGCATTTTCACGATAAGTCACAGTAAGATAGTAATCCCTCCACCCAAGGAGCATTATCTGGTCACTGAAGTTGGTTTGTCAGAGAACGTTGAAGCTCACAAGGCCCTGTTCCAGGTAGAGCTGGCTGCCACATATCCATTGATGTCAGTCCTCATATTAGGCCGCCAGAAGTAACTGCCAAGAAGGCCTACCAGTAGAGAATCGTCTGACAGAAGGAGGACCAAACATTCTGTAAGATTGAGCATTTGGGAGAGCAGAATTGGAGGCTGTTGTTTCCTATCAAACTGTTAATAAGGTGACTTCAATGATATGGGTGGGGAGGATGATAGGCTTGGGGTTGCTGTGTACTCATCAGGAGCCTGGATTCTGGAGAGGGTGTTTCAGACACCCATACCATTCTTGGATCCAGATAATACCCAGATAATAAAAGATAATGACAAGATCAGTTTCACTGCCAGCAGCTCCTAATTACCCACATTATGTTAATAATTGAACAAAGTCATGACTTATTTTAAAAATGCACTGCAGGTGTATTACCTCAAGGCAGCTAAAAAGCTATTAATGTGCTGTATAAGAACCTTTTAAGGCTTTTTATCCCTGGAAGTTTAATATATTAAAATAGCCATCTAGGAGAAATTTTTGGTTCACAACAGGTTTATTGTGTTTGGTGTGTTTACATTTTATTCCTTATAACAGTTTGTAAATGACTAAAATTCAGCCTCACTGTCCTGTCAAAAACATTTTTTCTCTAGTTTGTCATTCTCACACATTAGCAGTAGGCTTCACTCTCCCACCTAGGGAGCTCAAGTGAATGTTTAAACCCTAAAACAAATTCAGATTAATACAACTTGGAAATTCAGCCTGTTACACATATAACACCCATAACACACATAAAATACTTAACAATAAAGCAGAATGTACAGGCAGCAAAAGACAAGTGTAATGGGACTAAATGGTCATGTTTCTGATCATCACTATAAAGATGCAGACGTTGATATTTCAGGATCATGTACAGTAGACTAGACAGCAGTTATCAACACCACAGATACTCTGTACCCCTTCAGTGAGAAGCCTGTGTGCATCTCATGTGCAGCGTGGGAAGCCTGTTCTTTTATGCTGTGTTGTATCATCTGTGACTACAATCTAAGTATTCATTCATTAAATGTATAAAACTCTAACAGGGGGAGTAAAATAGGAGGGTTGATGTTTCTAACATGGATGAAGTTTCTACACGTACCAAATTTCCAAATTTTAAGTATTGTTTCCATGTCCCTTTGCCTATAGTATGCTTCCTGTCCTCTAACAAATGTTCATCATTTTGGTGACTTTTTGGCAAGAGCCCTAATGCATTCTCATGCTTTCCTCAGATTGAACTCAGCTTCATGCCATTATGCTGCTGCAATCATCTCCTCTAGTTTGTACATTCTCCACGTGCTTCTGTGGGTTATTGCTGGGCACTCCAGTTTCTTACTGTAGTCCAAAGTCTCCAGTTTCCCTGCGCCACTGAATTGAATGAACGGACAGAAAATGAATGTATGGATGGACAATCTGGACGCTTGTGTTGATTGGGCAGCAGTGTGGAGTGTCACTTTCTCTTCCTCTAACATCTTGGCACAATGTTTATTCCATTTTAATCATGCCCACAGACTACACCCAACTCCATACCAGAAGTTCCAGATTAAACTTATTTTCATTAAGGTTCAATTAACAAGTTGCACCTGGTACTGAATTATACAAGTTGAAGTCTGTGATAGAGCGCTTTTAAGTGTATCTAGTGTCAGATTTAAATAGTATGACTGAAGCCCTTGGCTGCTCTGAATCAGTGATGATTCTCACATTACTTTCAGTTTCAGCTGCAGTGTTGTTTAGTTGCTGGTTGAATTGCAGCAAACATTTCATAAAGCTGAGTGGTGATTGAGCATGCCTTAAACTACATTCTTAGGGATAGAAGTACTGCTAATCACATTCAAAATATATTTCCTAATTAAGTATTATTAAAGATTTCTACCTATCATTCTGTTCCCTTGACATGACAGTTTGGGCCTCTGTGCTAAGAAGAAGGAACGCAGCTGGAAGGTGCCTCTTTGATTGATACACAGCACATCCTAAGTGTGTGACACAGCCTGTATATTGTATCATGGTCCATTCTGTAACGGCTGATAGATTGTGCAGCATGGTTCCTTTCAGTCTGCAAGATCTCACAAAAAGAAATTATTTTTACCCAGAGAAAGGATCAGAAGTCACTGTTATTCACCCAAAGCATGACCAACCAACGAGGAGCCAGCATGTTTGACAGAAGGACTACATCTGATGTCATCACAACCAATCAGCAACTTTGAGTTCTTGGTTTATAAGTTACTGCACAACTCATTTTTTCTGTCTCACACTCTTGCACTTGTTGTTTTCTCTCCTTTTAATCTTGCAATCTGGCAACATCTGGCATCCAAGTCAAGGCTTTAAATTTATTCAAGACACCAAAATGAAAGAGCAAGTAAGTAAAGAAGAGAATTCTGTCCAAGATTCTTTCTGCAGGGAGGCACGTTGGCAGAGTGGTAAGCTTTGCTTCCTTGTAATGGTGGGGTCCTGGGCTCAATTCTGGACCCGGGGTGCTATCTGTGTGGAGTTTGTATGTTCTCTCTGTGTATACACTATGTGGATTTCCTCCCACAGTACAATGACATACTGGTACGTTGGTGTGTGTGTGCCCTGAGATGGCCTGGTGTCCAATACATGGTGTATTTGCCCTTGCCCTTGTTGCTTGCTAGGATAGGTTCTAGTTCCCCCATGACCCTGTATTGGATAAAGCAGTTAGAGGATGGATTTATTCTGCAACAGAATTTTATGTTTCACCTGGTCAACGAAAGTAAGACAGATGGATTTGTTTTGTTGATGTCCTATCATATTCAGTAAAAAGCCAAAGTAAAAAGCTAAAGCCAGGATGCTGTAGATGACCAGTCTTAAAATGGAATCTGTCTTGAACTTGCCCCTCTTCCAAGACTAAGTTTCTAGATTGTATGGGTTCCAACTCCATTCACACTCAGTTGTTTACCTCTACAGTGTCTTCCAAAATCCACGCTTTTGGTACTGACTTAACTGCACTTGTAAGGTTATCCAGAAATGCTCTAAATGGATCCTTTATTGATGACCATACAGTTTTACAGCAAACACATGGAAAATAGAGAATAAAGACCTAGAATATGTTTATTTAAAAATTAGAATTTGAAATCAGAAATGTAAATATCTAATCTAAAATTTTCCTTAAGAAAGTGGCTGGCAGAGCCTCTGTGTAATTATTAAAGTTAAAGGACAATATGCTGGTTTTTCAAGGTGCGACTGAACATCAAAAACTGAGTGAGCATAAATAAGAAATAAGGCCTTTTATTGATTGTCCATATAGTTGCATACTGAATAAGCTGATTTTAAATGAGTGAAATTATTAATTTATGTTATATTACAAAGGGAATTTAAATTTCTTCTAATATTGCCATGTTGCACAAATGAAATCATGTAGTGTTGACACCTACCCTAAATTGTATGTGGAGCACGTGTCTTTGGCCTGTGGTAGGAATCCCATGCAGACATGGGAAAAAACATGCCTACCTCACATAGACAGACAGAGCTCATGAGTCTGGAAGGGAATTAGGCTTCATTTCATTTCATATTTGAACTATGATTCATGAGTACAAAATGCCAGAACACAAGCTCTGGTATCCATGCTGCAGTATTTCCATCTGTAACAGTAAAAGTCAAACTTTCTCAGAAGAACAGAAACTGTAACTGGTGTTTGTTTTTAACACAGCCCATTATTAAAAGGAGCCAGGCCTCTTAACTGCTTTAAGAAGAGCAGGAATTTTTATAATTTTAAAGAAGACTAAAATTGGTTCAGAGCAACTGGATTGCTCATTTAACTGGCAGACAATACACCAGAAAGCAATACATATATAGTATGCTCCATTATTTAGGTAAAGCATGTGTTACACTCCAAAGATATCTCAAATAAAGGAGAAAGTTAGAGTGAGAGTGAATGGGAATATGAAGTGAAATGGAAAGTCTGAAGCAGGAGACTTCAGTTCATTACACCTCATTTTATGCCAGAAAACAGAGGTGTCTTATAGCTTTCAGAGATCACTATCCCGTGTTACAACCACGGACTGAGATCCGTGTCAGGTCTTGTAGTAGACCCTATGCGATGCGGTAAGAGCTGGAGAAAACAGGAGCGTGGTAAAAGGAAACACACAGGGGTTTAATAATGCACAAAATAATAGTGACAATCCATGAGACAGTGAACGGGGGAGACAAAGAACAGCATCCAAATCCAACGGGTCCAAAGGCAGGTCAGGGCACAGTCTGAGAGTCCATCAGTGAGTAATCCATCCTGGGACACGACAAGGTTAAAATCCCCAGGAGGGGGGAACAACACACGGACAGACAAAACATGGAGGTCCAAGGGTGACGGGGCGAGATCCTCCAGACCCCGGGCTCAGGAAGCGGTAGGTGTCAGGGACGAGGCCTATGCCCTCCGGAGACAGACGTAGGGTTTCCTGGTGCCAGGCGGGCCTCGCGACATCCTTACCCTAATGATGAGCCCCGAGGACTGGAGGAGCTAGTCTTTAAATAATACACCTAAGAAGGTACACCTGGGGAGCTTAATCACAAGGATAATAACAGGAGTGGTGGAGCGCCCTCTAGGGAGGGATGTCAGGCATGACACCTACAGGATGATGGCCAACTGAGTTAGATGAGCTGTATGTTCTTCTGTTGTTTGCTCATTTGGAATGTTTTGTTTTTGCAGCATTTTCAAAGCAAGAATAGAATCCAGAGACTAGTATTAGGTTAAAATTTCAAGCTTTTTTGTTTAGTTATAAATTTGTAAATAAATTCCATTTAAAATAGTCAGTTGTCACGATAGAACATGAGAACATTTATAAAAGAGAGAAAACCATCTGGCCCATCATGTTTGCTTAGTTTCAAGCAACTGTTGCTTAATCATCTTCTGGGGTGTTGCTACTGACAAATCCATGTTTAACACCCATCCACAATCTAAATAATGAGATTTGGTATTGTTTTCTCCATAATATCTAATAAGCAAAGGACAACACAAAAGCAAGCTACCAAACCATGTAAAATGATGTCAGTTGGGAATCTGAGTCTTCTTAGCAAGCATTCTTACCATGTGAAGTAACTACAAGAAGAATGACTTCTGATGTTTTAGAGATCAATAATTACTAGCTCAGACATTGCAGAGTTAGTAATGTTTCTATGTCTTTTCAAGAGACGGATGTGTCTTCATCTCTGCAAACTTTACTTAGCTCTTCACACTCCATCCCCAATCAATTAAAACTGCATTACTTAACAACTACTGTATGTATGATCAATCAAAACTATTACTTGCCTGAAGAAAATATTAAATACAGTTCGCCTCTTTAGAAGTTAATGATCTATTGGAAGCACTGGCGTGTGGGCAGTGTGAGTGTGATGAGTCAGCAAAAATGTAAACGAAGGAAGATAAGAGCAGACCGAATGCAGGAGTCAAGAAAGGCCTAGGAACATAGAGAGGCTTAGTGAACAGGCCTCAAAGCAGGGAGGCTAAGTTGTGTTCTGAAGTTGAGCACGGCCACGGGAGAAGAGATTCCCATGATCACTTGCACCACTGTGGAAGCAGGGATCCAGCAATTCAAAAGACTGGTCTGGTCACCCCATCCAGGAGACATGCAGGCATGCATACTGAGGTTGGACTTCCTCTGGGGGTGCACCCTTAGCACTACATAGCGTGTGAAGTCACCAACCAGGCGTTGACCACTTCCTCTGGTGTTGAACCTCCAGCAGCTCCTCCTCTGCCTTCACAACCACATTGTTGCAGGCAGAGACCACAATGATGAAACCCTTGGCAATCCAGAAAGCCTACCACCCCAAGCCCTTCCCCCCCCCAGAGCCAGGCCAGCAGCCAGCGTGCGATGCCCCCACCAGTGAAGTCTACCACTCAGCCAGAGCCCTTCAAATGGAACTACACCACACCGCAGCAGAACCAGGCCATGGGATTAAATTGGGATGATGACTCAGCACTTCAAGCCTTGACCGCAGAAGACACTGCGCAGAAGACACTGTAAGGTGGAACCAAGGACAGGAATCAAGAACAGCAGTTATTTGGACTGTGTGGGAGACAAGAGCAAAGGGTTTGGTGAAAAAGCAAGGTGACTGCTTCTGGGATTTTTTACAGAGATTTCAGGATGCTTTTGTAGTGACTCTGCAGGACCTAGGCCAGATCTGGGCCAGACCAACCTCTTCTGCCATCACATTGAAACCACGAGACATGCCCAGTTAGACAGCGTGCATGCCAGCTCTCTGAGGCCAGACAGCAGACTGCTGAATGGGCCTTTGTAGAAATGAAAGAAACAGGGATAACTGAACTGTTGGACAGCCCATCAAAGTCTCCATTGTGATGGTGCACTTCTGCATGGACTACCACAGGTTGAACACCGTCAAATTGCAGGACTACTACCCTCTGTCTAGGATTGATCAGTCTCTGGACTGCATGGCCTGATGCTCATGGCTCTCATCACTGGATCTCTGCAATGGCTACAGGCAGCTCAAGTTGATGCCTGAAGCATGCCGGAAGACTGCTTCCTATACTGGACAACGATTCTTGCAATTTCTGGTTATGCCCTTTATCCTCTGCAGGGCTCCCGCCTAAATCAGAGGAATGATATAAAAGGTCCTAAAATCCATTTTCCCAACATGGTGCCTCATCTATCGGACAACTTCATGGTGCATAGCATCTCACACCCTCTACTCCCTTAGGCTGGTCCCTGAATGAAATGTTGTTGCTGGCCTCAAGCTGCATCCAGAGAAGTGCCAGTTAATGCAGAGGGAGGTCTCATTCTTAGGCCACCACATTAGTGGAGAAGGAATTGCTACCCAGGAAGACAAGATCAGTGCAGTTCTGAATTGGACAGCACCCCTTAGTGTAAAGTAGCTGAGAGTCTTCCTAGTGTGGTGTCATACAACCATTGCTGCATGGCAGGCATCACCACCATTGCCATACCACTTCACAAGCTCACCCAGAAAGTCATAGAGTTTGAGTGTACAGAGGCAAGGCAGAAAGCCTTCGGCATGCTGAAACAGGCCTTGTGTGATGCTGCAGTTCTAGATGCGCCAGCTCCTAAGCTACATAGACACAGATGCCAGAGATGAAGGACAGGAGTTATCCTTTCACGGAAAATGGATGAGAGAGAAAGAATCATTGCTTACTACAGCTGGATACTGACTCCAGGGGAAAACAATTATTTTGTGACCTGCCAAGAACACATGGCTGTCAAGATCACAGCTGAGTATTTTTTTGCCACATCTGTAGGCTTTCATTCATACTGTGCACTTACAATTTTGCTTTCTGCTGGCTCTTGTTTTTAAGAAGCCTGAAGGTCAAGTCACATGCTGAATCGACAAACTCCAAGCTTATCAATTCACTTTGCAGAACTGACCTGGGGAGCGACATGGAAACACACATGCCCTGTTGTGGCGACCTAGCACCAAGGATGATTATCAGTACTGTGCACAGTGAGATGAGCTGGAATGAGAGCTGTCAGAAATCAACTGTTCCTGATGGTTAGCTAACATCAGAAGGACTTGGATTTGCAGCTGTCCTTGGTGCTCCTGGCCTGCTGAATGGTTGTGCTTGATTAAAGATTTGATCAAAAGTGTATGCTAGCCCCCCTCATTCTGAACCGCAAGCTTCATCCCCTGACAGCTGAAGGCCTAGAATACACTGCCCATCTTCATGACTACCTGGAGACAGTGCACCAGATTGTGACAGGTATGCCCATGCAGCAGGACAGCGCTTCAGGTAAGACTACAATGTCTGGGTAAAAGACCGGCTGTATCTCCCCCAACACAGGGTCTGGGTGGATGGTTTCTGTTGAGTCCAGGGTCAGTGCTCTAAGCTCAAGGCTAAGTGGGATGGGCCCTGCATATTGATTGAGCGAGTGGGAGAGACGGCATATGCCTCCATGGAGCTGACTAGTGGTCCAATGAGACTGGCTCTCCCGCTGTTCCAACTCTCCTAGATCAGAGCCACCAGTCGAGCTAAAGCCACCCACAGAGGAAAATCCTGAGGCAGCAGAGCTGGACTTCAAGACCTTCCCCTTCATCCAGTTTCCAGCCTCTCAAGTTTCAGCCCAAGCACCTTCCTGACCTTCCCTACAGTAGAGTCCATGCCACTCACAGCTAGCGCATCTCTGGGATTTCAAAATGATCTTCAGGGATGAGGAATCAGAATGGGGGAGGGCTAAGTAGTGTTCTGTTTCCCCTTTGCCATTGCCCCATGGCCTGTTCCTTTGCAGCTTCTCCTCCCCATAACACTTGATCTATTCGCACTGCATCCCTCCTTTTAAGGGCGCACCGGCTCTTTCACATTTTTGATGATTTCATGCACCTGCCTCCAATCCTGCCCCTCCTTATTTAAGCTGGGCGTTCTTGCTACTCTGGGTTCTGCACTGGAATACGGACGCCAGAAGGCCCGCCTACCACCAAGTCGCCCTACATCCGTGGCTTAGGGGATAGGCCTCCTATCGGCGTCCTGACCCAGCTCAGTCCTGGGCTCAGAGCACCTGGCTTCATCATCCTGTTTTTATTCCCCATCCCTGTACAGCATCCCGTTCCGGTTTTTAACACTGTTTTGTCACATCTCAGCTGGATCACCCCGTTTGGACTTTTGGACTTCCCGCATGGACTCCTTGGACTTGTTCACCCTGGGTACGCCCCCCCAAACACCAGTTCACCATCATCACGCCCCCCTGTCTGTCAACCCCTCCTGATCTTCGTCATCTCCTCCCCGTCGTCCTTTTCCACTTACTTCTGGATTATAGCGTGTTTTCTCCGTTTTATAGGGTCCAGAACTACGCTTCATTACAGCATGGCAACCTATGGGAAACTGTGCTCCCCCTTTCTCTCTACCTGCTGTCAGTTCAATTCAATTCAAGAAACATGGCATGACCAATGAATAAATCAGTGTTGCCAAAGCATATACAATTAACACAGCATCTACAGATATTTACAGACATTTACAATACAGACACGGCATAAGACATTTACATACAAACACATGGAGCATTATTGGGAGACAGGCTCACTGTTCCTCAGGTTGTGACAGGAGATTACATACTGGGCTGCCAGTTCAACTGAGTTCTCTCCCCCCTCTCCCAGTAGAATTGGGTGCTGTTGTGATTCTGGCAGGTGTAGGAATTTTGGGATTAGATTTGTTAATTTGGAAAAGACTATTTGTCAAATCCCCTGCTTTGTCACAGTGCAGTAAGAAGTGCATCCCTGTCTCTGTTCCTCCCCGGTTGGCACTAAGAGCACAGCCTGTCTTCTCTGGGCAGACAGGTCTGCCTGTCTTGCCCAGTTTCTCTGGCAAGGCTGTTGTCACTGAGCTCTCTCTTTCCTTATCTCTCTCTGGTGAATAGCGCACCTCTGTAATTAAAAGAGCAATAAAACATCTGTTGTGTGAAGTGGCATACCTGCCTCTGTCCTAGTCTGTATTGCTTTCCTCTGTTAATCAGGATTTAGGGCTGATTCACCATAAAATGATACTGCATCTGATTTCCGTATCGTGCGAGTCCCGGACCTGGAAGCGCCTGGTCCCGTTAAGTTTTTAATCTCTGTTCTCGTTCCCTGTCTGCCGGTTCTGACCCGGTTCATGTTTTTAATTCCTTGTTGGATGGATCACCTGGCTATGGACTTATTCTTGTGTTTTTGGATTACCCTCTGGATTACTTTTGGATTGTTTGCCTCGGCCACACCTCCCCCGTGCACCAGCGTACTTTGGATATGCCCCCCTGTTTTCATCCCCGTATTCCTGCATGATGTTTTTCCTAGTGTTTCCTCACGATTCTGGATTGTGTCGTCCGCATAGGGTCCAGAAAGAACTGTTCGTTACACATAGTTTGCAAAAAATACAAAAACAAGAAATTATATTATTATCTCACTTCCCAGGTGGCTCTCTTATCTCTTCAATACCCAATGCTCAGGAAGACTACTGTATTTCATTTTTAGCTTCAGTAATAAGGTTTTGTATAGAGAAGAGAAGTGGCTTTGTTGTCTTTTCAGTATGCAGTGTGAGTTTGGCTGTGTCCCAATATGCACACTTGCGGTCTTGCACTTTTCATATGCACGTTCTCGGTCAAGTCTACAAGAGCCTAGGGCGTCTCATTTCTAAAATTGTGTGTCACAATGATGCTCACGAGTGCCCCCAATGCACCCTTAATGCACCCTAGTGTGATGTCCGCATTCTTTACGGAATTCTATTCTAGCCTATCAAAACAGATAGAGGTTGCCATGGAGAATAAAATATTCTTGTATTAGTAAAACTTTTTTACAGTTTTAAAACTCATAATATTTTATGTAAAAACAAAATTTAATTAGACTACTTTAGATTCATACTTTATGTATTCCAGGTATTGCCAATTTTACCGTATTTAATTTGAATGAACATGAACAAATGCATTATGTTCCTTGTACCGTCATTTTTGTACTGGGATAGATGAGATTAAATGTATTTAGTAGTACAAATTTTGAATAAACAGAGAGCGATATTGCCAAGGTTTCCTTAGTTTACTTTACCTGTTTTGAGTCAAGCTTGCTAAACATGATTGAGCACAATGTTTTACTACATTTGTTCAGGAATAGACAATGTAATGTTTCATAGCCGTTCAGGGACGCCAAATATGTAATCATAGTGGCTCTCTGAAGGCACCAGTTCTGTAGGGTTTGGGCATTTACTGAGACAATTATCAATTGTAGCAGTAAATCACAAAGTTGATTCTTTTGATGGCTTTAGAATCCAACCATGCGATATAACTCAAACAACGCACACCCACAGGTACTAATACACGAGGATACATTTATTAATACATAGAATATGCATGTAAACCTAACAGATCTTATCGAGAGGGTTATCAGAATACAAAAGGTATATATTCAATCAGTTACGAAGAGTTACACATATCAAGAGGACATACGTTCAGTATATCATTCATTTAGACCGTTTCATAAATGAACTTGGTTATAACTTCTACATTAGATACTTGAAACAAGTACATAACTCTTAGGAATTAAATTGATATCAACTGGTTTGGATAACAATTGAATTCTCGAGCTGTAATGCATTGAAGTTGAATACTCATCCAATCTCTGGGGATTCAGATCTCTTGCGGGCACAAAGAAACAGTTGCAGGCTGTTGCTGTCCAATCCGCGCTCTCTGGCTCGGTGCCAGGTTGTGCTGTGCGGCTTGCGACGGTGCGCTGCTGATGCTCACTGACCGGCTAGTTAGTGTTGGCTTTAACTAGCAAAGTTTGTGCACAGGAGAAAAGATGACTGTGGGTCCCAGCAAATCAGGAAGAGGACCGGTTCGTTCCTGATGAAGCGCTAGTTCTGAATAGTGATTCAGCTGTCCACAGTTCCGACCTGTTCACGAGGCCTGCTGCTGGTTACTCTCTGGCAACCTCCACTCTAGACTCTTAGAACAAAGGAAAGTTCTGGCACTCGGACACACTGGCCGTTCCGTGGTTGTCCGGGCTGAGTCTCAGGATGGTCAGGAGGCGCGCTGCGAGAATGTCCTGCCCTTGGGAGCCTTCTGCTCCTGGGCCGTCCTGCCCTGGAATTCTCCTTTGAATTCCCTTTAGAACAGTCCACAGAATCCTCTCCAGAATCTTACTGAATCTCCCGAATCTGAATCTCCAGGCCTGTGTTGCCTGTTTTTACCTGGAGGAACTTCAGCTCGTTGATTGGCTGAAAGTTCCATGGGCATCAGAGTCCCACGTGGGTTACTCAGCCCTACCAGTCCCTGATTGGTTGATCAAGGTGAGATATGAGTCACTTAGTCCTGACACTTAGTAATGCAGTCCAGATGTCCATCCGGCACTCCCTAGACTGATAGGCGCCAGTGGATGACCATTGATCATGATAGCCAGACTTAGCTAAGTGCATCCCCCTTTGGGAGCTGTCCTAGGAAACCTTAAATCACCCTGCACTAATGGTCTCTCTGTGGCTGCTCCACAGAGATGAACAGAGAAATGGGGCCTCATTTGGGAAGCTCAGAAACACTTAATTCTGCCTTATTATTAAGCCTCGCCGCTACAACAAGATAACATTCAAATTAATCAAACTGCGAGCAGACAATGAAAAATTATTTTTTAAAAAAATATCGGCCAACATGCACTTAGATATTGTAAAAAAAGCATCAACAACAGGATGAGTTTTGACCCTGAGCAGTGTAACAGACGAGTGTCCCGTTTTTATAACAATGCACCATTGAATACTCGTGCACTTGAAGTCCACACTTGTGCTACATCACATCACAGAAGAAGTGTGGAAGGGCTTAGGGCACAGTGCGAAAATTGGATCACATTGGATCAGAGCCTTAGAGCTTATTGTGGAATAAATAGAAAGAATTTAGTCTAAAGATCTTATTGCACCTGTTTTGAAAAGACACCCAAACACTTAGCGTTTAATAAATATTTGCTTTCTGACTGATATTTATTTTGTTCTTTTAAATCCTCAGATGCAACTTTTTAAGATATAAAGGATATATGTTGGCAAAAATCAACATTATATATATAGAATAAAAAAGTAAACTCAGAATGAGGGAATGGAACAAAAAAGGCCTCGTGTTATCAAACAATTACCAGCATCTGTAAATGTGATAATCCATTTATCCATCTATTTCTATCCACTTTATCCGATTCAGGGTTAAAGGGGAGCCCGGCAAGCAATGGGCACACACACAATCACACCAGGACAAATAATACATGTTTGCAAAAATACATAGTGTCAATATGTTTTATCTACAAAAAAGAAAACTCAACATTAGTGCAGCGGCAATGCTTGTTAATAAGACAGAATTAAGCGTTGGTATGCTGTCTTAAAGGAGGCCCCATCTCACCCTCCATCTCTGTGGTGCAGCCACAGAGAAAGAATTCATGCAGGCTGATTTAAAATGTTTTCTTTTGATAAGAAGCAAGCTCCCAAAGGGGGATGCACTTAGCTAAGCCTGGCTATCATGATCAATGGTCATCCATTGGCGCCTATCTGTCTAGGGCGTGCCAGATGGACATCTGGACTGCATTCCTAAGTGTCAGGATTAAGTGACTCATATCTCACCTTGATCAACTAATCAGGGACTGGTAGGGCTGAGTAACCCACGTGGGACTCTGATGCCCATGGAACTTTCAGCCAATCAACGAGCTGAAGTTCCTCCAGGTAAAAACAGGCAACACAAAGATTCAAAAGATTCAGAGAGATTCAGTAAGATTCAGTAAGATTCAGTGGACTTCTGTGGACTTTTCTAAAGGGAATTCAAAGGAGAATTCCAGGGCAGGACAGCCCAGGAGCAGAAGGCTCCCAAGGGCAGGACATTCTCGCAGCGCGCCTCCTGACCATCCTGAGACTCAGCTCGGACAACCACGGAACGGCCAGTGTGTCCGAGTGCCAGAACTTTCCTTTGTTCTAAGAGTCTAGAGCGGAGGTTGCCAGAGAGTAGCCAGAGGATCCACCCGAGGTTAGCAACAGCAGCAGGCCTCGTGAACAGGTCGGAACTGTGGACAGCTGAATCACTATTCAGAACTAGCTCTTCATCAGGAACGAACCGGTCCTCTTCCTGACTTGCCACTCCCACAGTCATCTTTTCTCCTGTGCACAAACTTTGCTAGTTAAAGCCAACACTAACTAGCCGGTCAGTGAGCATCAGCAGCGCACCGTCGCAAGCCGCACAGCACAGCCTGGCACGGAGCCAGAGAGCGCGGATTGGACAGCAACAAGCCTGCAGCTGATAGTTTGAGCCCGCAGGAGATCTGAATCCCCAGAGATTGGATGAGTATTCAACTTCAATGCATTACAGATCGAGAATTCAATTGTTATCCCAACCAGTTGACATCAATTTAATTCCTAAGAGTTATGTACTTGTTTTGAGTATCTAATGTAGAAGTTATAACCAAGTTCATTTACGAAACGGTCTAAATGAATGATATACTGAACGTATGTCCTCTTGATGTGTAACTCTTCGTAACTGATTGAATATATATCTTTTGTATTCTGATAACCCTCTCGATAAGATCTGTTAGGTTTATATGCATATTCTATGTATTAATAAATGTATCCTCGTGTATTAGTACCTGTGTGTGTGCGTTGTTTGAGTTATGTTGCATGGTTGGATTCTAAAGCCATCAAAAGAATCAACTTTGTGATTTACTGCTACAATTAATAATTGTCACAGTAAATGCCCAAACCCTACAGAACTGGTGCCTTCAGAGAGCCACTACATTTACATTTTGGCAATGATTACATATTTGGCGTCCCTGAACGGCTATGAAACATTACATTAGGAATGGAACATAAAATTCATGCAGATATCAGCATCTGTAAGTGTGATAATCATTGCATAATAATGTTTACTGACGAAATGACAGTGTTTTGTATTTATTTCTTGAGATAAGGACCTCAAAAAACATGGTATAATTGTGTTATGGACAGACTAAAGACTCTCAAACGTATTTTCTGACATCTATTTTGGTTTTTGTTACACCCTAGCTTTACACAATGCATGTCAAATTATTTAAATAACTTCATAATCAAATTACGTATAATGAAATTTCAAGGTAGTTATACAGTGAATGTTTTGGATAAAAAACTGGAAGAAGAATTACAGTTCCCTTACCAGTCATACAGTATATATGTGTAAATATATGTGTAACTGTGAAAATAATTAGGTAATTGTTTAATTGACTACTCAGGTCAGAACAAAAATCCCCAATATGGAGGTACTGGCTCAACCCCTCAAGCAGAATGAGCATTGACATTTTTGAAAAGGCTTCTCATTTAGTAGTGTTGACAGAATTATTTGCACTGTAGTGAAAAAAACTTTGAAGCCTTAAGTATCTGTGAGGTGCTGCCTTGATTTTTTCATTCCTTAAACTGTAAATGATGGGATTCACCAAAGGGGTGAGAGAGTAATTCATCCCACCAATGAAGATGCGTCCATCAGGAGAGATACTCTCAACTCTCAAACCAATATACACCACCACAGCAGAAGCATAGTACAGAAAAACGACAGTCACATGTGAAGAGCACATGGAGAAGGCCTTCTTACGGCTCTCCAAAGTTTTCATTTTTATCACTGACCATACAATTCTGTAGTAGGACCACAGGACAAATAGGAAAGGAATGTAAATTACAACCATGGCAAGAAATAGAGAAAAATTTACTTGTGCTGTGACATCACCACAGGCTAATGACATTACAGTGGGTAGTGACAGGCATTGTGCAGGATGAGGTTTGATCCACAGTATGGCAAAGTGCTTGCCAGTACTACAGATGTTAAGGGCACAAGGAAACCCAGCACCCAAACTGAGGCCGTCATTGTAAAACAGACCTTGCTGCTCATGATGGTGTTGTAATGTAGAGGTTTCGCTATGGCAACATAACGATCATAAGCCATGACTGCAATAAGGAATACTTGAACAGCTGAAAATGAGATAAAATAATACATCTGTGTAAAACAACTTTAGAAGAATATGGTCTTATCAGAGGCCGAAAGAACTATTAAGAGCTTGGGTATGATAGTAACAGTTTTTAGAACATCTGAGACAGTCAAGTTCCACATGGATGTGTGGAGCCGGTGGTCCAGGGCCACTAACACCAGGATGAGCAGATTACCCAGGAATGTGGCCAGAAAGAGGGTGAGGAAGATGGCAAAGAGTTCAGTATAGTGCTCCTGCAGGCCTGGCACTCCCACGATGATGAACTCAGAGTGCAGGGTGACATTGGAGCTGCTCATGACTCAGAAGCTCAGGTACAGTATACTGACAGAAGAAGGGAACCTGGAAGGAGTAAGAGTAAATGTGTTTTTTTACTTACGGTTTTTGGTTTTTCAATGTTAAGTTTTGATCAGGTGAGTCCCTTTCAAAATTCCTGATCTGGTTTGATAATTAAAAAAGTCTAACACGTTTAGTTCATCTTAGTCTTTTCATGAGACAATAATTGAACTGGTGATTCAATTATTTAAATTAGTTTAGTGTGTCTTTGAGCTTTGATTGTTCCCCACCTGTTAGAAAAAGTCTGCTTATAAACATTTCAGTTTAAATGTTGCCACAATTGTATCCTGTCTGAAACAGATAATGCAGCCCTTAAGATTTTCACATTTTTGTAAAACTTTGTACAATGTATTATGCAGGTGACTTCTGTCCTATTGAGGACTTTTAGATCGATTAATATAAAAGCAATACTTAAGTTTAAGGGGTGGGGGGTAACTTGAAAATAAAATCCACAATTGGTAATTAAGTTTATTATTAAATTTGAACCTAGCTTATAAGATAAAATGTCATTTTTTTTAATCTGCTGTTAACATAAATTAGGAAATATCTCATCTGAAAAAGATGCACGAACAGAATGGATATGGCACTGACAGTTTTCACTGTAATTTGGTAGTTAGGGATTCCAAGTTTTATCAGGAAGTATTGTTATTTCATTTTGCTTGACTTCGAGTCTCAGGTGAGATTTAGGCCTTTAAGCCATTGAAATGGCTTCTGCACATGATCCTCCATATCAATTAATCGCTTTTTTTGCGCGTTGTATAAGAAAAGCTCAGAATGCCAGTTTTCTCTAAGAAATTCCCTTGTGCGAAGGAAACATGGTTGATTTATGACTTAACCTGATGTTCTCCTATTTTAATATTTCAATATGATGGTGAATATTAAAACTACTAGTGGAAGTAGCAGGATAATGATGATGACAACATATGAAAGTTTACAAACAAGATGAGGCCATTCGGTCCTTCTAGTCTGCTTGGTAGTTAGTAGCACATTGATCTTCATGCTGTTTCTTGGATGAAGACATTGTATCGGCTTCAACAACATGGCTGGGTATCTTGTTCCAGATTCTTGTTCCTTAATTATAATTAAGCCGTTAATTATGATAATTATTAACAGCAGTAGTGGACGTTTAAGTTTTGTTATTGTTATGATAATCTCATGATGCAGTAAAAACTAAAACTCAAAAAGCAAAGTAAAATCTCTTTGATTACCAAACAACAGATTGTTGATTAAAATACAATATATTATTAATATTTTAATATTAATATCAAGGACAATACCATTTCAATGTGTTGCTTTTCAAAGAAAAAAATATAATAGGCAGAAGTGTAAAATTCTGCAAAATGTATACGTATGTGTTTCTTAACATATACAGCATTACACTGACACAAGATATGAAACAGGGTCATAAACATAACTGTGCTATTTTGAGTAGCATTAACTCACTGATATACAACACATTTATGAATATGCTAAATACAGTATAATGAACAATTTTAGAATGGTCTATTATATATTGTAAATAAACTTCAGCAAAAATAGTAGCAGAGTGTACTTCCACATATAAAAGATTAAATTTTGAAAGATTTTGGAGAAACCAGTATTCTCTTACCTGATACAGCAAGCTACACACACTGAAGGAAAAAAAGAGTCAGTAAGTACAAAGTCACATACCTGGAGTCTGAGTCTGTTCACTGTGCTCTTCCTGCATAGAACACAACTGCTGGACAAGAAACTCTTCTTCTCATCTCAGTTTGTTTTATGGGCAGCTCTTCACAGTGACCCCAGAGGCCCCTAAGTGCAGAGCTATAGCTGTAGCTTATCCAGAGAGACAGAGGATGAGAGCTAGCTAGAGGGAACAGGCCCAAAGGGTATAGCACAAAATGTTTTGCTTCATGTACTATATTTCTTTTGGCGTCATATTAAGAAAAGTTTAATGCTCAAAGTGAATTATGTTTTTAATCTTAAAACGTTCAGATTATTTAATGAGGCATAGAAATTGGCAGTTTCTAAGGTGTACAATGTAGAATAAATGGGTTATCATAAAATTATTATATACCTGTACTAAGTAATAGGTTTTAGACAGACACTTTCGTACAAAGATAGTTACAGAAGCTAAGGAGTGAACTGTGTTTCAGGTACTACTCCAGAAGAGTAACTGATAATGGGTGCTAACTTTAACATCCCATCTAAAGGATGGCGATTGAGGAGACTTGCTTAGAGGAAAACACAGCGGCAAACTTAAGATTGGAACTGGGAGCTCCTGACTAGTCTTTTTCCTGATGGATCACCTAGCTTCTTAAATAGATATATTTCCCTGGTGATGCAAGGAGGCCAGCCTGATCAGTGTGGACAAGAGGAAGGGGTAGATGGTATGAGTCAGGGCTGCATCTCCTACAGGAGCTGTGATGCCAGTCATTGATCTTTTCATCTATTTTTCTTCCAGCTTACAGGAGACCTACTGTAGTAAGCTTTTCTCCACAATTGTAGTTCCAATGTTTAACTCTAACATCACTAATTGTGTGTTTGTCAGAATATCACAATATCAATATTCCCCCTGATACACTGTGCACTGGAGCTCAAATGCTGTATTAGTTATTCTGCCTTTTGAAAGGTACAGCTGTGAAGGACATCTAACACCTGACTTGGCAGGGTCTCAACTCTCAACATTAGAATCAGGAACGACCAATTTTAAAAATGGAATTATTGGTTAAATCATTGGGCCTAATATCTATTTATATTTAAAGTTCGAATACTGTTTTATGTTCTGTCGTGATTGTTGACGGTAAAGCTTAGACCTACTTGTTTTTAACTTTGATTATAGGTCCTGTATTTGTTGAGTGACACATGCCATGCTTAGTAGTTAATTTTTTCAGATGTCATGTTAATAAGACCAATTAAAATGGAGTTGCAATACACCCAATAACTATAAATAACAGCAGTATTTTCTCATGAAACACTGTGATTCTTAATGGCTGCGCACCAAAAAAATCTTGCTTTAAATCAAAGACGTCGTGCAGGACATATACACTGTCCATGCAGTCAATCTTGGTTTCATTTATGGCATGTCAGTCATTTATTTTATTTTCTCTTAGAAACAGTAAGTGTCCCATTTTGTGCCTATCTATACGCATTCGCTTAATTGGTTGTTAAATTACGATGTCATCTTTACTTCATATTCCTTTTCACAGCTTTATTTCATCCCACTGAAAGACCAAACTGACACTGTCAGTTGATTAACAATAATGAAAGTATTGTTAATCAATTGTTTTTCAATCAACTTGTTATGCTTTTTGCTAAGCAACTTCAGGGGCGGGGTTAACAAAGAAGTATTTTATACTTGCTCGTAAAATGACTGATCAAGAGGGGTTTTGGGAAACGCACGAAAAAGTAGCACATACGTTAGGTACATACATCGTAAAGTTGATCGTTAGTCTCTAACTTTCATCGTTTTCTGGAAACTCACCCCTGTTTAAGGCAGGTTACATGTTTTCATACAGTACTATAAAAATAACACAAAGCTTTCTCGGGTTTTCTTAGATTCAATTCAGCTTCATACAGGAATCATCTCTTCTATTGGCTAACATTATTGTTAGATCCCTCCCATTTACTTTTATTTGAGACAAGTTCAAGGTGCATGCTAGCTGGAAGCACTGTGGGGTGTCACTTTTTATTCTCCTTACATTTCAGCACAGCTGTTATTTTTTTATAAACTTGCCTACAGACACACCTTGATTTCATGTTGGGGTCTGTGACAGAATGCTTTTGAGTGTGTCTAATGTCAAAAATAGATGACTTGGTTGCTCCACATCAATATTGGTTATTATGTTAATTATAATTTCAGGCACAGTGTTTGTTTTAATTAAATTGGATTCAAGATTTCATGAGGATAAGTGGTGACTGAGCATTTCTTAAACTACATTCTTTAGTAGTACTAAACACTTTTTTCAGATCGCATCTTCTGTGGTGGTGTTACAAAACTAAAATTTAAGTTTTCTTAAAGATTTCTAATAATCATTCTGTTGCATTGACAAGATGTCTTGGGCCACTGAGCTAAGTATTTAGGAAAGCAGCTGGAAGGGTCCTCTCTGATAAGTAGCAAATCCAAAGCCTGTGACACAGTATTGTAAATAGTAGCCTAGTCCATTCTGGTACTGTGCTTCGTGATTTTAGATTGTGGAGCAGTGGTCCTCTCAGTCCGAGACTCACAAAACCATTATTTTTACCCAGAAATTAATCAGAGGTCACTGTGAATCATCCAGAAGATGAACGAACAATGAGGAACCTGTTTGTTGTACAAAGGACTATTTCTCATAACTAATCAACTGCTGTATTTACTTATCTTAAAAGTTAATGCACTACTTATTTTTTAGGATTACTCGCTTGTGCTTATTCTTTTCCCTCTCCAACTAATCTTGCAGTCTATTAACATTACCAACCACATGAATGTAATCATTGCAATGTGAGTCAGGACTTTAATTTTGTTCAAAGACGCTAGGCAGAGAGAGCACGAAAATAATTCTACTCAACATTCTTTCTGCAGGGTGGGACGGTTGTATTGGTACCTTGCAACATAGGGACCATAGGTTCTTTTCTTGGGCTTTTCTTTTTGGAAAAGAGAAAATATTTTTTTTGTAACAATACCTTTTTTCTCATATGTATGTTATTTTTACCTATTTCATGTCATCTTTATGTCAACCGTAAAACAGTACAGACGTCTGAATCACTAAGTGTCATGCATGTGTCATGTGTAAATTTCTTATTTATTTACATTAATAATGAGCTCATTTACAATATAAACGTTTTTTGCAATTAAGCATCAAACGACTTAATTCTGAATGCTCAGATATTTCTTGAAAGTGACATCATTGTGTTGCAATACAATATGAGTTATTCTTTACTGCAGTTGGAATAGCATAAACGATTAATAGGGAGAAGTAATTTAAAATATCCGTTACCTAGCTTTTGAGAAATTGCAATGCATTTTAACTGAAATATAGTTTAGTTATCTTCAGGTGCAAATGATATACATTTGCAGAAATCAGTTTGATGAACTCAGTATTAAGAATGCAACAAAAAAGGCCTTAAAAAGGCAAGGTTTCTAGCTCCTGACTGGAAGGTCCTGGGTTCAACATCAGATAGGGGCAAGAGATGTAGCTTTCTCTAATTCCTTTTAGACTGCTCCCAGGTCCACTCAGTCTGCTTTTAAAATGAGTAAAAGGTTATGCCTTCTGGTGGTAATAGGCTGGCTGGAGTATGATGCTGACCACATCACTTCCACTTCCAGTGTCAGATGGTCAAGAAAAAATCACCCCATTTCCTATTGGACTTTATGGCCTGAAAAGGAACCTACCCCCCCCCCCCAATTAATCTACCAATATATCTTTGGACTGGGGGGGAAACTGCAGCACCTGGATGAAACCCCCATAAACATTGGGAAAACATACAAGCCACACACAGACAGCATCCCAGGAATTGAGACTAGAGCCCCAGCACTACAATGTAGCAATGCTAAAAAATTGTGCCATTGTACCATCACAAGCATTATAAGATAATAATGTGTACAGGTAGTGTAGGCTATCAAAATACTTTATCATGTTTCTGAGATACAAATAAATTTAAATAAAAAATTTGGATTGTTGAGTAATGTGCAAACAAATGGGTCTCAAACACAACTCCTGAAGGTTCCTTCTGGATTTATTCCACCTGAACATTTTGGTTAATTAAATGAAAGAACAACTAGTTTCCTTATCTAGCCTACAGTGTACTGCAGGACACATGTACTGTATACTGTATGTGTAAATATACAACACTAGATTACACTATGGCCTCCAGATATTGTACAGATGTACTGTATTAGCAGAATTGCAATTCTGGACATTGAAATTCTTGAAAAGCTCACATAGTGGTGATAGTAGAATTATATGCAATGTGGGGAAAAAGAGTTTGGAGCCTGAAGTATCGCTGGGCTGCTCTCTTGATTTTTTCATTCCTTAAGCAATAAATGATGGGGTTGACAAAAGGGGTTAGGAAATAATTCAGCCCACCAATGAAGATGCGTCCATCAGGGGGGATATTTTCCACTCTCATCCCAATATACACCATGGCAGTGGACACATAATATAAGAAAACCACAGTCATGTGAGAAGAGCACATTGAGAAGGCTTTCTTATGGCTCTCCACAGTTTTCATTTTTATCACTGACCACACAATTCTGAAGTAGGACCACAATATGAACATGAAAGGCACATAGACAGAAATCATGACAAGAAACAGGGAAAGATTGACTTGTCCTGTAATCTCACCACATGCTAATGACATTATAGTTGAGTAATCACAGAAACAGTGGAGGACATAATTAGAGCCACAGTATGGCATCGAGTTTGCCAGTACTATTGACAAAATAGGTGCAAGGTAGCCCAGCAGCCAGACTGAGGACGTCATTGTAATACAGACCCTGGGACTCATGATGGTGTTGTAATGCAGCAGTTTCACTACAGCAGCATATCTGTCATAAGCCATAATAGCAATAAGGTAAATTTCAGTAGCACCAAGTGAGATTATAAAGTACATCTGTACAAAACAGCCAGTAAAAGAGATGGTTCTGTCATGATGTAGAAACACTGCTAGCATCTTGGGAATGATGGACGTTGTCATCAATATATCTAAGAAAGCCAAGTTCCACAAGAAGAAGTACATGGGCATGTGGGGTCGGTGGTCCATGGCCACTAACACCAGGATTAGCAGATTACCCAGGAATGTGGCCAAAAAGAAGATGAAGAAGATGATGAAGAGTGCAGTATAGTGCTCCTGCAGGCCTGGCACTCTCACGATGATAAACTCAGAGTGCAGGGTGACATTGGAGTGTCACGATCGCTAACCCCTCCTCTTATGGGCGCTCCAGCCCTTCCTTGTTCTGCCCCATTGTCTGCACCTGGTCCCTATCCCGCTCCCCTTAAAAGCCAGACGCGGACCTTACTCGTGGTTCCTCATTGAATTCCACATCATGAGAGCCCGGGGTCTTGCTGCGTCTGGCTCCGTTATGCTTTTAACTTTCTGTTCCTAGTTCCTGGTTCCCCTCGCCGGTTCCGACCCGGTTCCTGTTCCCCCCCCTCCGGATGGATCGCCTGGCTATGGACTTCAGCCCTTGTTTCTGATTTCCCGTTTGGATTTCCTACATGGATTGTTCGCCTAGATTCACTTCCCCTGGACACCTGCACTGCATGGACACGCCCCCCGTCTCCAGACCCTTTTCCTGCATGACCATTTTTGCCCTGGTGTCTTCACTATTCTGGATCGTGTCGTCCGCATAGGGCCCGGAAAGAACTGTTCGTGACAGGAGCTGTTCATGACTCAAAAGCTCAGATACACTGACGGAACAGGGAACCCTGGATGGAGTAACAATAAATGTGTATTTTCATTTAGGGTTTCTGGTTGTTCAGAGTTAATTTTTGATAAGGTGATCACGTTTTGATTTAATCCCTTTTAAAATTAGAAGATCTGGCTTGATAATTAAAAACAATTAAAACACCTCAAATATTGCTTTAAATATTAGATAACCTAGTTAAGTGTGTCTGAATTTTGGATTTTTCCCCACCTGCTGCTGAAAAATATCTGTTTGCAAATATTTCAGCATTAAATGCACATGTACTTGTATTATGTCTGAAACAAAAAATGCAGCATTTATGATTTTCATATTTTATAAAAAAGTATCTGTAACACATAGCTTCTCATAATTTGGACACTACATAAGCAACAATTCCAGTTAAAAGGGATGAGGGTAATTTAAGAATAAAACCAGAAATTCAGGATCAATAAGTAAATATATTATGGAATGTTCATAAACCATATATGATACAAAGATTTTATTTGACTCTTGTATTCACATAAAGTACAGGTTATCAGGTGTGAAAAAAAACACATAAGCAGAATGGGCATGGAACATTTACATCTTTGAGATTACTTTAAGTTGTTTTTAGGGATGCCATATCACGTCAGTAAATATTGATGGTTTAGTTTTGCCTGATTTTGAGTCCCAGATGAGCTGCACATCTCAAAACTATTGAAATGCCTCCTGCACATGTCCCTACAACGTGATGAGTCACTTGTTCTCCACCTTGTATAAGAAAAGCAGTAGCGTTGAATCCTGTTTTCTTATGAAAAGAGGATAGTGTGTAAAGGAAGCGTAGTCTGTTCACCTGTCTTCTACTTGGTTGGATGTTTTACTGGTTCCTAATAAGTTGATAATGATTAATTAAACTGGTGGAATTATCAGTAATATAACTGTCATTCTTATTATTATGAAGAGAATGATAATGAACTTAAGGGAAAGTTACAAACAGGAGCAGACCATTGTTGTATATCTATTTTCCAAATATTTCTGCACTTTGTCCACGTAATTTCCACAATGATAAAAAAGCCAAATCAATACATTTGAGTGCAATGTAAGACATACAGATTTTCAAACTAAATGAAAATATAAGGTATTAGTTATATCAAGTATATCAAGTATCATAACAGAAGTAAAAAGAATTAGAGGAAAAGAAACACACATTATATCAACCAAGCAAAAGCATAAACAAAACTATATCAAACATTATACGATTAAATCATGATTACATATACTGAAGAGTTCTGCATGTTCTGTGCATGTCCAATTAGAGATTAACCCCTATGATATAACCTTACTGAATTAAAATTTGTACAGTACAATTTGGACAGTATACACAAAACATAAAGCCATGTCAATGGAATTGGACTGTGTTTATCCCTGTCTTGTGTTATGTAAATTACATGCAGAATGTTGTACTGTATATCAGTGCATAATTTCTACTCTGCTAGGTACTATAAACCATTTCACTTTTAATACTTAAAAAAAAGAATGCATATATATATATGTAGTTTTGGAAACCGTAATTTTTAAATATTAAAGGTGAATATGACTTAAAATGCCTTAATGAATATGTACTTATAAAACATATTTATATATACTGTATATAAATTTTATAACAAACAGTAGTGAAGCATAGTTCATAATTACTAGAGTCATCTTCTTTTCTAATCTGAAAATACAAGAGAGACCAACCAGAGATAAACTACCAAGTCAGTAAGTACAGGGAGTCACATACCAGGAGCCTACGTTTGATGCTGTGCTCTTCCTGCACAGTACACACCTACTGGACAATAAATTATTTTTCTCATCTCAGCAGCTTTTATAGGCAGCTCTACACAGTGGCTCCAGAGGCCAATTAGTGCAAAGCTGTAGCTGTAGCTTTTATTAATCCAGAGAGACAGAAAGTGTGAACTAGAGGGAACAGGCACAAAGGGTACAGCAAAAAACATTTGGTTCAGTTACAGTATATTGCTTAGGTCAACATAGAAGTAAATCTAAAGTTTAAAGTTGAAATCTTAAAGCGAATGGTGTGTTTAACATAAAGGGCACTACATGTTCTCAGGTGTACTACGTGTAACGGGAACCGGTCCAGGCTCCTACGAAGCATAGTTCAAGATGGAAAGTATAATCCAAAGTACTGTAAGTGGAGAAGGACATCAGGGGAGGAGACGAAGAGGATCAGAAGAGCATGGGGGAGACAGGGGGGTGTGACTATGGTGATCGGGTGCTCAGGGAGGCGTGGTGATGGCAAAGAGATTCAGACAGTTCAAAAAGGGGAATCCAGGGTGCAGTCCAAAGTCCAAAACCAGGAAATCCATCCAAGACCTATGTCCGTGGCTTGAGGGCATAGGCTTCCTAACAGTGACCAAGTTGAGTCCTCCTCAGGAGGGTTGAATTCGAATAGAGTCTGAGATGAGGTGACATTTGTGCCCAAAATTCACATAATAATACTTAGAAAAACTGTGATATTACCCTGTGGTATGGTCAGGTGTTCCCCCTGTTTCTACTGTAACCAGGACATTTTTTTGCATTTTGTGCAAAGGCTGTGGTTTCTTTTTAGGTATATGCCTGTACCTTATTGTGAAATATGGAAAATACATCCTTAAGATCGAATGACATACAGTAGATGAAATTTTGAACAGGGTAATGTTCACATGTCAGTCGCTAGATACTACTTCTCACTATGGTTTACATGTGGTGAGTCTTCCTTCCAACCTCCTTGAAAAGTTGTCTTCAGAAAAGGTAAGAAGCTAAGCAAAGCTCTCTCTCTGTAGGCCAGGACATCCGAGGCACACAGCAGGCCAGTTAAGGCATATTAGGCCAATGCAACACACCAATCCAAGCTCATCTTCTGTGGGAAGTTCAAAACTCTTGAAGAAGTTGTTTGTCCAGTGGAAATGTGAGTGTAATGCATCTACAGTATATTCACATTATAATTGAGAGTTAAATTACTATTCCAATATCTATTTATTTTTTTCATAAAGTTGAGCTCACAATAGTAAAAGAAGAGTAATCTGTCTTTGAAAAAAATATGATTAACATACAGATGCAGCCATTTAAAATGCGCGGGTGATACCGCATTATTTTCCGGTACGCTGTACGCAGTCTACCGCGAGTTACCGGTAAATACCGCAAGTTACCGGTAAATACCGCTAGCAAAATAATAGTGTCCGGAATTTCCGCAAGGTGGAGCTAATAAAGCTCAACCTCTCATGTTTGAGCTGTAGCCATTAAAGTCTTTAACGAAGATATTACTAATAGTATTAATAATAAATGACCTTGGACAAGCTGTAAACTCAAAGTATTGCCCTGGTCCACATTCTTTTTTCATTGACCGTCTTTATAAAAGTAACACCACAGCATCTCGCAATCACACATTTTTTTCCAATCATGCAAAGTACAGTAATTTTTGAGAATCAATTCACCATGCCTTTCACATGCTCATAAAAGAGATTGATTTAGGTACATAAACATATTACCGTATGCAAACTGTACTGTATACAGTATGTATATGTATATTTAATGTCTTAACTGTGCCCGTTTAAGTATTGAATATTTATATGGAATTTCACCACTGAAGGGAAATCTTTGTGCCTGAGCATAAAAAGAATAGGAGCATACTGCAACGCGTGTGAAGGCCATAAACAATATTAATTTTGGAACATAAACATACAGTATATGGCTGGTCTCGGTACTTTAAAGAAAACATACACGAAACATGGTTTCATTATGACCAGAATCGGTCTTGAGATATTTTTAACTTGATTTACAGTATTTGAGAGGTATGTCTTGACACTGATACTACGTAAATACTGCTCACGTACTGTATATGTTTCTAGGTTTATATTATGCATTTCATACGGTCAAATTACTTTTGAGCAACTGATAAGAAGCGCAAAACGGTATGCCCAGGGCGTTTTAGTTTCATTTTGTGCGGGGACTGCTTTAACTATATCGCCGTGGATTGATTAGAGATATCAAGTACATACAAGTCATTTTTTAAATGTTGTAGTTCGTCTTGTAAAAATGTTACGAGAACATCATCTGTCAACAATTACACAGGTTCTGTTTCCATATTGCGGATTTTGGTTACGTAATATTATTTTCTAATTTCACGTTGTGAATATATGATTTGGGCAAACAGAGCCGCAAAGAAGTACATTATGGGTTGTTGTTTTTTTTTGCAGTTTTATCTAGAACAAGCGATGCTTAAACCTTTGTCTGATTCTTGTGAAACTATCCACATTACAGTTACCTACAGTAGGAGTTGACTTCAGTGATGTCACTGATGGGATGTTTCTAAAAATCCATCCTCTGTAAAACGTCTTCTCTAGTTGTCCTGCATATGTATTCGCTAATGAAGCTGTGTGTTCTGAGCCTGGTTCTCTACATTTCTGTATGAACCAGCTTAGAGGGCTAAAGACAGCTAAATGACTTTATTTTTTAACAAACATTTCTTTGAAGAAATGAAACGTTTCCCTTAGTCAGAGATTAAATAAAACGTCACTCGCACCAAACAAATTTATATTTCTAAATATCACAACATGATCGAATTTAAGTATTTTTAATAACAATGAATAGTCACCTATGCGTTACAAAATAAACATTTATATTGATTTGAATCACGTTTTGATTTAAATCGTAAACACGTTTAGATATATGTGTTTAAAGGCGATATACTGTATAAAAGCGCTGATTCTTATGGAATATGTTCCGCCGGGGATTCAAAAAATTTATTTTTTTAAATTGCGTATCTAAGGAAAATTGCAGTATACAGTAACTTTGTTCATGCACAAACAGTGGCATGTTACATTATAATTTGGGTGTCTCCTCTTGCCAGAAAGCTCTAAATTGCATTTTGAGTGCGGTTTTTGACTTTTTCTAAATTGCAACCCATAAATAAAGCTGTTTAGACTTACTGTATTCTAAACTGTATTACAGCAGCACATTGGACAATGCAACTTAAATTGCAAAAATGCACTTGGAATCTGTCCAAGCCCTACTACGAAAATTATTTAAACTGCGACACTTATCATTCATCTTTAAATAAACTTTATTTTATATAGCGTTTTAAGCGAATAGGTAATTAGATTGCTCATAAACCTAATCGCTTTTTCTATATAAACACAGCGTGATTGCTCTCTGAAAATGCTTTTCCTTTATATTTAGGCTCAGATTTCAACTATAGATCGTATTATTATAAACTTTCTTGGAAAAATGTCTTTTATGTAAACCATGTTTGCTATTAATTCATTTAGGGCTAAAATACGTTCATTGTCTTCCAATCGAGTCGAGTTGACATTAGAAGCTTGCCACGCCCGGACTGTTACACCAATGCATTAGCATGTTAAAGCGATTTCATTGAGGAGCCTAGCAACCAGTTAACACTGTACTTCCTACTTTGAAAATACCTGTGAAACCGGTTTAATTCGTTACAGCAAGCACTCCGGCAGAGAGGGGGTTGTACTCGTTAATGTCCGATGACATACAAGTAGAAAGATTACAGATTTTAATCGTCTTTTTTCTGAACCAGGGAAAATATGATCATGTTTCTCTATAACAATAATAAAAAACTTTATTTTACATATCACCTTTAAAAGTGGCATCTCAAAACAATACAGTAGATGTAAACCACAGATTACAAGGTAAATACCCAGACAAACGCAAACGCGTTTTTAATAAAATGCTTTCATTCATTCAACAGAGAGAGAGCGTAAAACCTGGGTGCAACAGCTGTTCCTTTTTCTGATCACTCGCTCTCTGAGATACATGGGAATCCAGGCTTTTTTTATCAACGCTTTCTTTTCCCTATACCAGATCTTATGGAACCACTTCAGAAGGGTGTCAGCCAGTCAGATTCCAGGAATCGGTACTTTAAAGGAAAAATACACACCGGTATTCCATTTCTCCCTAAACATTTTAAGCATCGAAGTATTTAACTAACATGTGAAATAGAGTGTGAAAAAGTGGTAGTTTTAAGCGTTTCTGCTAATATAATATGGAATCGCGTATCTAAAGAATTTAATAACAATATGATTATATTCGTGTACTGCGACAGGGCTGTGTAGGGCTGTTTCGCCTCTCTCTTCATGCGACTGTACCAAGAAGAGGATTTCTTTCTATTCGAAACGTGTATTTTAAAAGTTTAAGAAGTAAAAACCTTACAGCGTACACAGATTTCTAAACTGATCAGATCGTTATCTTTGTCTTATGCATAATAATGTTCACCGCTCTGTCCAGCAAATTAATAATAAACTTTATTTTATATAGCGTTTTAAACGAATAAGTAATTAGATTGCTCATAAACCTAATCACTTGCTTTTTCTTTTTATTTAGGCTCAGATTATAGATCGTATTATTAATAACCATAATAACAACCAACCAACAAAAACAACCATATAAACATAATACCAACCAAAAACATAGATAACAACCACAATACAAAATCAAATATATCAAACCATTATACTCTCGCAAATTCCTCCAATTATCATAATCCCGCCCCTTATGCAAAACCAAACCCTCCTCCCATCCCAGTTCATCCTCTTTATCATAAACAAAATCCACCTCAATTTTCAACATAAAGCATTACACAAAATCAATACCTCGACACTCCATACTCAACAACGATAATTCACAAACAGCCAGAACATGTAACTCCACATTCCCAAACAGACCTTATTTCCATAGCCCCGCCCCTTATGCAAAACCAACATCCCTCCCCTGTTCTCTCTCTCCCCTGGCGTTTGTAATCGTTTTTATTCTCAAATAAATTTTAGCAAAGTCATGTATTTTAAAAATCTTAAGATTTTTATATTTATTTCTTTATTTAGTGGTTTCATTAGTGACAAAGGCTAAACTTTCTTGGAAAAATGTCTTTTATGTAAACCATGTTTGCTATTAATTCATTCAGGGCTGAAATATGTTCATTGCCTTCAAATGAAAGAAGGGTTCCTTTCGCCGTGGTCGGGTTGAAATTAGAAGCTTGCCACGCCCGGACTGTTACACCAACGTATTAGCATGTTAAAGCGATTTCATTGAGGAGCCTAGCCATTCTTAACTAGCACTGTACTTACTGGGTTTTTGAGGGGGGGGAGGTGTCTTTCGCTGTGAAACCAGTTCAGAAAAAAGACGATTAAATTTAATAAACGATTAAGGGTATTTACCTTGTAATCTGTGGTTTACATCTACTGTATTGTTTTGAGATGCCACTATGTGATATGTATGATATGTAAAATGATATGTAATGGTGATATGTAAAATAAAGTTTTTTATTATTGTTATAGAGAAATATGATCAGATTTTCCATGGTTCAGAAAAAAGACGATTAAAATCTGTAATCTTTGCACTTGTACAGTATGTCATCGGAAAATACAATCAGTTTCTGCTTTCTGTAAGGATGGTTTCAAAAAGTAGTCTAAGTGGTGAGAAAGCTGTGCTCCTCAAAGCGCTTTACAGGATAAAAACAATAACAACAATAGTGGCTGGGCAAACGATTTTTTTTATAGAAATACAAAATGAGATACTGTATAATGATGTGCATGAACAAAGTTATACTGCTATTTTCCTTAGATACGCGATTAAAAAAAATAAATTTTTTGAATCCCCAGCAGAACACATTCCATAAGAATCAGCGCTTTTATATATCGCCTTTAAACACATATATTTAAACACGCGTTTACGATTTAAATCAAAACGTGATTCAAATCAATATAAATGTTTATTTTGTAACGCATAGGTGACTATTCATTGTTATTAAAAAGACTTAAATCCGATCATGTTGTGATATTTAGAAATATAAATTTGTTTGGTGCGAGTGAGGTTTTATTTAATCTCTGACCAAGGGAAACGTTTCATTTTTTCAAAGAAATGTTTGTTAAAAAATAAAGTCATAGTTCCATGGGATTCGATCACAGACCGTGTGACATGGGAGTCAGGAACCTAACCCAGTCACATGCAGAGTGCTGAAAAAGCACTACAGAAACATTATCGACAGACAATGTACAGCGTGTACTATTCTTGTGTTGCGGCACATGAATATAATTATATCGTTATTAATTTCGTTAGATACGCAATTCCATATTATATTCCCTTTTAATCAAATTCTAAAAGTATGCTTGTTGACTCCGGTATCTCTTTAGTTAAAGACTTCGATGCTTAAAATGTTTAGGGAGAAATGAAATACTGGTGTGTATTTTTTCTTTAAAGTACCAAGACCAGCCATATACTGTATGTTTATGTTCCAAAATTAATATCGTTTATGGCCTTCACACGCGTTACAGTATGCTCGTATTCTTTTTATGCTCAGCTACTAAGATTTCCCTTCAGTGGTAAAATTCAATATCTACAACGGGCACAGCAAAGACGTTTACTGTAAGTCTTTCTAAGACAGACCAACGGACCACGAGTGCCCCTGTCGGTCAACCAATCACATACCGCGGTACCGAGCATCATCTTGCGTCACAATGCGCGACGCCACCTGCGGTACGTGTCTGTAACGCGCACTTTGAATGGCTGCATCTGTATGAGACTGATATAAAAAAAATGGGTAGACAATAAATAACCAGGTTTGTTATAACATTAAAATGAATTTGTTATGTGCATTGAGGAGCACATACTATAATTACTACTGATTCAGGGTATTTTGGTACACAAAAATAAAAAAATAACTATATGTTTTTATCAGAAATATGGTTATTGATGGTACATTTTGCCAAATAACTGGAGCCTCTTCGACAAGCAGAGAGCTTAAGTGTTACATCTTGCATTCTGTTGTGTCTATCCAGGGCCCGCTGTTGTCAAGGGAAACCAGAGCATTCATACGATGGCTCAGTTTTCCATAGCTTATTGCTGTAATCGGACCCTCTTTTATTCTGTGCTCTTTAATCACAGACCACCAATTATTCCATTCTCCCTTTCCCTTTGTATTCCAGAAGCGTCTCTCCAGCAGCATATCGTCATTCACCTTTTTCTGGCAGTGCTCCTTTCACTACACTCCACTTTCTCCTCTGCCTGGTTTCATTCGACTGAATCCTCAGAGATGTTTTTACATGCAGGCCTATCTAACCTGGAACTCTAGACTTTTATCTAGCTGCCCCCTTCTCCGCAGCTCCCTGGCTCTATTTTGGGGTGAGCCTCCTGCTGAAGCACCCTGCACTCTTAAAGATGCTTCCATTCTTGAGCAGCCAGTTTGTGCTCTTCCAGTGCTGACTCCAGATTGTAAATCTGTAAATTGAATCTGCTTTCACTCTGTGTGGACCTAGTGTTCACTCCGGACTGCTCCTATCTAATTTCTGATTCAGCTATCTCGCAGTCCAGTTCTCAACACTTGTTCCAGGCCAGAGTGGAGGCTGAATCAGACTGCTTCCATATAGCTACTGATTCAGCTGTTATCCAGGACAGCTCTAGTCCCCACCCTGGACTGGTACTATCCAACCTTGAACTCAGCTGTCTATCCGTGCAGCTCCAGAGTTCTCTCCTGACTGCTTCCTGACATTCCATTCACTCCATTGTCCTCCACACACTGCTTACCATATCTCTTTTTGGAGATATGTCCAGGGCTGCTTTCCAGGGGGCCAGTGAAGCTTTCCCTGTTCCCAGAATTCCATTACCTGGGCCCTGTCTGAGAGCTCTGTCTGTGACTGTGCTGTCCAGGGCGCTGTCTAGCAGCCGCACAAGGAACAGAGAACCCTGGCTTGGACCAGCTTTAAAACTTTAGAGTTTCCTGATAAGGAACAACTCCCAAGGCTGACATTCTCCAGCCACCCTAACAAATGGTAATCTCTGGCGCCTTACTGTCTGGGAGATTCCAAGGGAGAGTCTCATCCCAGGTGGTTTACAACCCTAAGGTCAGAGAACATTGTTACTCATCTTCCACCTCAATCAGCCAATCAGGAACTGGTAGGGCAGGGTAACCCCACGTGGGTCTCGAATGCTTGCAGAACTTTCAACCAGTGAACGACCGTAGTTCCTCCAGATAAAAGAGGCAGCACAGGGCCCAGAAGATGCCCCCTCCAGGACATTCTCAGACTCAGCTCGGACAATCACGTGACGGCCAGTGTGTCCAAGTGCCAGGACTTAACTTAGTTCTAAGAGTCGAGAACGGAGGTGGCCAACGCGTAACCAAAGGATCCGCCCGAGGTAAGCCCAGCAGCAAGCCTCGTGAACCACCGGTACCCCACCGCGAACACTCACCTGATCAACGAGTGAACTACGGTCGGAACTGTCGACAGCTGAATCTCAGGATTCAAGACTAGCGCTACATCAGGAATGAACCGGTCTTTTTCCTGTCTAAAGAGTGTGACTTGCTTGGACCCGCAGTCACTTTTCATGTGCACAAACTCTTGCTAGTTCAGCCAAGACCAACTAGCGGGTCTTCAGAAAGCCCACTGCCAGTGCACCGCAGCAAGAATCTCTCCCTCCTTCTCCCACATCTCACGTCGTACCAGGACTGAGTTATCCCGCAAAGTTGGTTTTCTAATAGCCATCAAAAAATCATTTTGTGATTTACTGCTACAATTAATAATTGTCCCAGAAAATGCACAAAACCCCTACATGTGTCAAAAAATGTTTTTTAACCTTTTATGTAACAATGAAAGAATTTATAAATACAACATATACAAAACTAAGTAAAATAATTTACAGCTTTCATCTTTCTTTTTAAAAAATATTTTTTATATAATGTACTATTTACATTATGCCAGTGTAGATGGGAGTTTACATCTAGAAATTTTAATCAGCAAAAACACAACAAATAACCAACAATCTAGACAAAACACTGTTTCACCCTTTCACAGAAAAAATTCAGGTCTTAATGGGGCCACAAACAAAAAATGTTTAGTTGTGTAATGTATGTGGAGAAATGGGTCTCAAATGCAACTCCTGGAAGCCTCTTTTGGTATTTTGTTCCACCCAAGTTGTACATAACATAGTCAGTCAAATTATTTCATTAAGTCCATATCAGAATATTCCTACCCACAATTCAGGGTAGCTGTAGTTATAAAGAAGTGAACATTTTGGGTAAAAAACTGAAATAAGAATTACAGTTCCCTCATCAATACTAATGTATATATACTGATGGAAAAAAGAAACGCAACACCTCCTCCTCCACACTCTGGCCCTCCCGTCTGCATTAAACGGGCTGAAGAGTGACTCAGCCATGAAGAGGACCTGATGCCACTGCTGACAAGTCCATTGCAGCCTATGTCTGGACCAAGCTAGTCAGGTGTGACTTCTATGAGGTGTGAGCAGGGGACCACTGACAGGTTGCCCTGCTCTAAGGCCAGCAGCAGGGAGCCTCACTGTCCTGTCACTGATGTGGGTATTGTGTCTGCCATCAGATTCAGCAGCTGTACAAGTGGCAGATCTGAAAAGATCTCTCAGATGGACCAGTCTGATTTGTGTCGGACCTGCTCTGGTGACCTCGAGGGTGACCGGATTTTGGACGGTCATCTGTCCTGCTGGTCTGCTGCAATTTGCTCTGCAGTCAGGACACAGTGGAGCAGCTTACTCCATAGTGTCTGGCAACGCTGGCACATGACATGTCTTCCTGCAGTATGTGAACTGCCCTCTCCCTTGCTTCTGGTGACATTAGAGGCATTTTGGAATGCACAGAAAACTGACTAAGTGTTGCCTATTTCTTGCAGTGACCTAAGCTTTGAATTAAGGCCTTTTTAGGTGACCTGATCAGGCTTTGTCCCACCTGATCCTCGTTGGGTAAAAGTGCAGCTAACGAGCTTTCATGTGATTGACAAGTTGCAATGCCTCACTTCAAAAGCTGTATTGCTGGTCAGAGTTTAAAACAAATTGACAACTTTTTGTGAAAGTACATAAGTTATAACTATACTATTCTCATTACAGAAAATGTTGCGTTTCTTATTTCTGTCAGTAAATATGAGAAAAATGGTTTAATTGACTACTCAGGTCAGAAAACAACACTGTGCCAGCCAGGAATTGTACAGAAGTGTTAACTGAACCCCTTAAGCAGATTGGGAATTGAAATTCGTGAAAAGGAGGCTCATTTAGTGGTGCTGACAAAATTATTTCCTCTGTGAGGAAAAAGAGTTTGGAGCCTGAAGTATCGCTGAGCTGCTGCCTTGAATTGTTTATTCCTTAAGCTGTAAATCATGGGGTTGACTAAAGAGGTAATGAAGAAACTCGCCGCTCCAATGAACACGCGTTCTTTGGGAGGGATATTTTCTATTCTCAGTGAAATATACACCATGGCAGTGGACAAATAATACAGGAAGACCACAGTCATGTGTGAAGAGCACATTGAGAAGGCTTTCTTACGGCTCTCCACAGTTTTCATTTTTATCACTGACCACACATTTCTGTAGTAAGACCACAGGATGAACATGAAGGCACATAGATAGAAATCAGGACAAGAAACATGGAAAAATTGACTTGTACTGAAATCTCACCACATGCTAATGACATTATAGTGGGATAGTCACAGAAACAGTGGAGGACATAATTAGAGCCACAGTATGGCATATTGCTTGCCAGTACTATTGACAAAACAGGTGCAAGGAAGCCCAGCAGCCAGACTGAGGACGCCATTGTAATACAGACCCTGGGACTCATGATGGTGTTGTAATGCAGCATATCTGTCATAAGCCATAATAGCAATAAGGTATGTTTCAGTAGCACCAAGTGAGATTATAAAGTACATCTGCAAAAAACAGCCCGCAAAAGAGATGGTTCTGTCATGATGTAAAAACACTGCAAGCATCTTGGGTATGATGGACATCGTCATCAGTATATCTAAGACAGCCAGGTTCCACAGGAAGAAGTACATGGGTGTGTGGAGCCGGTGGTCCATGGCCACTAACACCAGGATGAGCAGATTACCTAGGATGGTGATCAGGAAGAGGATGAGGAAGACGATGAAGAGTGCAGTATAGTGCTCCTGCAGGCCTGGCATTCATATTTCTAATTCATCTTATTTCTTATAGAACTCAGAAACAAGAGATTCAATTATTCAATTATCTTGTTTAGTGTGTCTCTGAGCTTTGGATTTTTTCCCCAGTTGTTGACTTAATATTAGTGTTAAATATCCACACAATGGTATTCTGTCTGAAACAGAAAAAGTAACATTAACTTTAAAAAAATAAGTATTTATGAGGCAGGTGACTTTAATCCTAATCAGGAAATTAAAATCAATATGAAAGCAATAGCTACAGTTCATGGGGAAGATGATAATTTGAAAACAAATCTAAAAACCCAGAATCACTAAGTACTGTATATTACCTGTATGATACAAAGACAGAATTTCTTTAGTTAAGTGTTCACACAAATTAGGGGAATACTGGGATACAAAGATAGATTTGTTTTAGTTTGCTGTTCACACAAATCTGAAAAAAAATGCATACTTTAAATACAGTGGGAAGGAACTGACAGTTTTTACTGTAAATTGCTTGTTAGGGATCATACTGTATCAATAAGTACTGATGTTTCAATTTTGACTGAGCTTGAGGCTCAGATGAGCCAATTTACTGTCCCCTGTACACATCCAAGTGGAGCGATGAATCACTAAAGTTTATATAGAATATCTGTAAATATATAACATTGATCTTTAAATATGTATTTTGTATTTAATTTTGTATATCAGTGCCCAAATGCTATTCTGGAAATCATTATAAACCATTTCACTTTTAATATCTAAAAATGAATGCATGTGTATAGTTAATATCTAAAAATGAATGTATATGTATAGTTTTAGGAACTAATTTAAAGGTATTAAAAATGAATATAGTCTATAATTATACAACATACTTAAAGACCAGTTTTAGAAATACTTAACTATATTCAATATAAACTTGATAAAAATAGTAGTAAAGCATAACTTCATATATGAAAATGTGAGTTTCTAAAGAATCTTTTAAAAGTCAGCATTCTCTCTTTTGAAGAAGCAAGACAGACAAACGGGAGGAAAGAGTCAGAGTCATTAAGTACAAAGTCACATACCTGGAGCCTGAATCTTTTCACTGTGCTCTTCCAGTACAGGGCACACCTGCTGGTGTTGTACTCTTCCTATAATCTCAGCTGCTTTTATGGGCAGCTCTTCACAGTGACCCCCCAGTGGCCACTGAGTCCAGAACTGTAGCTGTAGCTCTGAATAACCCAGAGAGACAAATGTTAGTGCTAGAGGCAACAGGCCCAAAGGATACAGCACGAAACTTTTGCTTTATGCATATTTCTAATTGCATTATAGTGGGACATTGAAAGTTTAATGCTTAAAATTAGTTAAGAAAGATTCAAATTATTTATTTAATGAGACATAGCAATTGACAGTTTCTTAGCTGTACTACTGTATGTAGATGAAATTGATTCTCATAGAATAATCATTGTACTAAATACTGGTTTTTAGACAGACACTTTTGTAAGAGTGAGCTGTGGTTCAGGTGGTACTCCAGAGTTGTCACTGATTATAGGCCATGTCTTTAACATGTCACCTAAAGGATGGAGCTCAGGGGCACTTGCTTAGGAGGAAACACAGTGACAGATTTAAAATGTGAGCTGGGAACTTTTTGAGTACAAGTATTTCTCCTAAAGGTTCACATAGTTCTTTTGATTGGAGTTTATCCCTGGTGACATAGGAGTATCATCCTGTCCAGTGCGGGCAAGAGGAAGGGGTAGGTGTATGAGTCCTACAGGAGCTGTGATGTTATTTTTTCTTACAGTAACTGTGACCTTTGACCTATTATTATCTATTCTTGCACAGTGTCTCCTCAAGTGAATCAGACTCATTCTTATTAAACACAGGAGACTATGTAAGCTCTCTTCATTAATTACAGTTCAAATGTATAGCTCTCTATAAAGCTATTAATTGTGTGTTTGTCACAATATCTGTGTCTCTTCCCTTGACACTTGTGTACCGGAGCTCCAATGCTGTATCAGTTGTTCTGATACAAAAAAGAATTGTATAGAAGTATTGGCTGAATACCTTAAGCAGATTGGGCATTGAAAGTCTTGAAAAATAGGCCTATTTACTGGTGCTGACAGAATTATTTGCATAATGAGGAAAAATGTTGGCTTGATCTAAATGGTACAGTTTGTATGAGCTATTCTCTTACAACAGTATCCTGGCAGAACCTCAGCCCTCATAGAACAAGTTGTGACCTGCTTTCAAAAATGAGAAGGGAAATGGTATGATCATAATGTCTCCAAATGCATGTACTGTATACACAGTAATGTGACATGCAAAAGTATTCTCCCCCACTAATGTTTTTATGATATTGATATATTGCAATGAACTGAAAATTGTACATATACCATAATAGCAACCATCATAGTAACTTCAATGCTCCAACTGACTACACTTGTGTTTAAAGATGTTAATGGTCAGCCGAATCATTAAGACAATTTAAAATCTATGTTTTACACAGGCTGCTGGTTTGCATTTATTAATTGCAACCCAGAGAAACCACCTCTGTGCCACATCTTTTATTATGCTTCTTTATGTTGCTAAGAGCAATTATGATGCACTTAATAATAGAACAAACACAATGATTACATATTTTAAAATGTAATACTGGTACCTATTTTAAATGTAATACTAAAGTATCAAAGCATGTGTTAAGTTGCTGTGTTTGAAACTTTGTATGTGTAATGAAAGCATTCTTTCAGTACCCTATGCAGATGACATGATCCGGGGTAGAGTGAGGAAAACACCAGGAAAAAGCATGTGGGAGTCGGGAATGAAAACAGGGGGTGTGTCCATGGTGCGCTGGTGTTCGGGGGAGGTGTGGCTGAGGCAAACAATCCAGAAATAAGTCCAAGGGGGAGTCCAAGAGAAGGTGAAAATCCAAAACCGGGCAGTCTTAAGCTTTAAAAGCTTGATGGGACCAGGCGCTTCCAGGTCCCGGACTCGCCTGGTAAGGAAAGCAATGCAGAGCCTGGAATAGAGTGAGCGCCTGGCTTTTAAGGAGAATTAAAAAGGAGGTTGGAACAGGGAGCAGGTGCAGAGGATGAGTAGAAAACAATTAAGGGCTGGAGCGTCCTTAAGAGGAGGGGTTAATGAACGTGACAGTATGGCTTTCATATACTTGAATGTATATTATTTTGGGCTATATACATTATTTAAAAAGATATTGATATGAAGAAACTGTTCTGTTATGTAATTTCATATCAGAGCCAGCTGAGAAAGAATGTATCTTCCTCAGAGAAAAGGTTTCTTTATTGTGTTTGATGTGTTTATATTTTATTGTTTAACAGTCCATAAATCATAAAAAAAATTCCCTCAGAGTCGTATTAGAATCATTTTTTTCTAGTTTGTCATTCTCACAAAAAAGCATAATGTTTAATATCACCAAGACATTTAATAAAATGTTCCCTTCTAAATTCTCAGGTTCAACGTAATTTAATCAGAAATTCAGCCTGTTACAAATATAACACACTTAAAAATATGGTAACATATGCTGTGTCTGCAATGTGTGGAATGACAGACCTTGAAATTCCACAGATGAACTGACTATCTTATGAGTTCTTGGTAGCAGAAACAATCTGGTCTGAATTTGCTGGCATACAGCAACGATGGAGGCCTTCCTTTCATCACCTGGAGCTAGGATCAACTCCTGCCCAGCAGAGTAATGACTCTGAGGGGAGGGAAGGCCTCCTGCCTCAATGTCTTTGCATTGTCCTTTTGTGCTGGGTAGCCTGCACCCACTCTCACACCACCCTGAGCCTGCCCCCCTGCAGCAAGAGGACACAGGTTTAGGCAGCAGGGTCCAGCAGTTCGAGATCAGTGAGGGGCCTCGCCCCAGCTTTGACTCATCAGAGTGGTGCCATACGGCACCCTCTTGTTTTCCAGGAACTCTGTATCATCTCTGGCTTCTCAGGAAGGAGAGCAATGTGGGGCTTGACCTCAAGGGTCTCGGGTGCAAGAGAGCCATTTTGTAATTGTCACCTTCCATGTGCCAGTCCATGAGCACTCCTTCAGTTGCTCTGCTTCACTGTCTGTCTGGGGTTCAAATTGTTAACCTAAAGAGCAGTATCCTACTTTCTGACACCATCGTAGTGATGGTTTTATTTAGAGTCGTAACAGTGTGGCATGCTTATCACGGAGCAGGGAAACAGCTGGAAAGGTAGAGAGAGAAAGAGCAGGCATTCGTTTCCCAATATAGGGGAAAGAGACAGAACAGAGATAACTCCCTGTTTTTATAAGCAGAAAATCTGGGAATTGGGTGAGACTAAAGAAGGGGAGAGGTCATGAATACAGTGCAAATTCAAAGGGTCTGAAACTCTACAATATAGCATAGTGTAAATACAAGAAAAGAAAAAATTGGAATCGGAATGTATAATCTCTTCCCCTGCTCCAGTGCTACGTTATAGGCTGACGTTAATGTGGTAACCAGCTATACAGTACCATACCTCGACTCTTCTGACAACACTGGTTAACCAGGACACATCAGATAGAAATCTTGAGCATGTGTGCACCTATTTCCACCACTCCACCATCAGGAGGGCAGGATGTCGGAGGTCAGATCAGACCACCCTTAGGGCTCTGGCATAGAGTCAGATTTAGTGAGGCCCCTCCAGCCTTTGTAACTTTGTTCAGTAGTTCCTGTATTTCCTCATGAGTACTTTGTTTAGACATCACTTCCCTGCCTAGACCATAAATGCTCCATCCTTTGTCACTGGTTTCCTCAATGTTTCCTTGGTTTAGACTCTGTTTGTGCTGTGCTATTGACACATGCCATATCTGACCTTTGCTTGGCTGAACCCTTACTATTCACATGGATCATCCCTGATGCTTGGGACAATTTTTAGTTTGACCTTCATGGCTTTGAAGCCTGCCTGTATGATCATGAATTGGAAGAGCACCACTTGACAGCACCCCAACTGCCGCGACCTCACAGATTTACATGAGACTACTGCAATTCCTGTATAAATGCTGGTCCGCATCGCCATACCTCCATGGCAACAGCATACAGGCTAAGTCTCCATTCAGTCTGTATATTCATCTAGTCTGTATATGGGCGTTTTACAGATATCACCTACACAATTCAATACAATTAAACTGGCACTTACCTTATTACCTCCAGGTATTTAAACCTTGCTTTCATATTGTCCCTCAGTCATTGAGTTTTCCTATCAATACTCTGTGTCCTTATAAGGACTTATAAGGTTTTTCCTGGATTTTGATTATCCTTTGTGTACGGACTACAGACTACAGATTTTTGGATTCCCTTGTACTTTATGTTCTCACCCTCTGAGCTTCAATGTTAGACTATGTCCTGGATAGATTCCTGTGCCTCAAACCTTTGCCTGTTTTTTACTCTCTTTTGGATTTTTTCTGGCTCTTTGATCAGTCTCTCGTGGCTCAACCCCTGCAATATGGCGTGTCAATTTCCTTTCCTCTAACACCTTAGAACACTAGGTATTTTGTCCACAGATAACATTGAACTTCATTCTAGTGGTTGCAGATAAAGATGGTTTTCAAATCATCTGCTGTCAATGGGCACGTGGAAAGTATTTACAATATATACAGTATATGTTGGGATCTGTGAGGTCTGTGATAGGGTGTCTAATGTGGCTTCTCCGGATCAATGATGTCTCTCATGTTACTTTCAGTTTCAGGCACAGTGTTATTTACAGATAACAGCTTATTTATGCAGATTGATTTGTAATCAACATTTCTTGAGGATGAATGGTAAATGAGAATCCCTTAAACTATGTGTGCTTTCAGTGATTGGCAGATATTGTTCTTAAGGAAAGAAGTATAGTTAATTAGATTCAGATCGCAGTTTTCTGCGTGGTGTAAAGAGGCAAGTGATTTTAAAAATCTTTTCACTTAACAAGACAGTTTAGTCCCTGTTTTAAGCACTAGGAAAGGGGCCTCTCTGATAGGCATCATACTGTAATCCAATGATCACACACAGTCTTGCACGTCGCAGTCTTGTCCATTCTGAAAGCTCCTATCAGTTGAAGTCCTCGCAAAATGTGTACTTTTTACACTGACCTGGGTCAGAGGTCACTGTTATTCACCCAAAGGATGGCCAAACATCCTAAGAACTTGCATGTGTAAAGGATGCCTAAACAGCTCAGAAAAATAAAGGAATGGGCCAGTGCATGGTTTCAACAGTTAAAGCAGTCCAATGTACTATAATACAACACAATCCACAAGTCAAGAAAAAAGCAAAAGTCCAGAACTAGGTAGGTAATCCAGGGAGAATACACAAAACACCTTGGGCAGGGAACACAAAACAAAGAAAATCCAAAAAGCTATTACGTGAAAAACCATGATAACAAGCACAGACCTAAACAAGTGAAAGAATAAAGACAAGGAGGAGAATACAAAGAACAGGAAAAAATCAGTTAAGTAAAAGATCTGGAGCTCAGAGCACATATAAAACCAAGCACTGCAAGGCCAGAGAGCAGAGCAGAGTTTATATAGGCCTGAGGTGGGGAGGTGTGGGGCCCTAGATACACTAGGCTATCAGGGATTGGATACAGACGTCTGCTTGGTCTGTGCCTCTGTTGTACAGCTTAACCAGCAATCAGGGCTTGTGGTGCTCCTGGCAACAAGTTGATGGAACTCTAATAGCATGGTGGACAGAAGGACTACAGTACATTTGATGTCATAATAACTAATCACAAACTGTGATTTCTTGGTTTAAAAGTTACTTTTCAACCCATTTTTGGCTTACTCCTTTTGTTTCTGTTCTCCTCTTTCTTCATCTCATGTTGCAGTCTGTCATAATATTCAGCCATGCAACTTCAGCCATTTCTGTCCAAGTCAAGACTGTTGCTTTTTATTAACATATCAGGCCAAAAGAGAAAGTCAGGGATGAACATACAGTTGTTCAAATCGGGGGACAAAGAGCTGTACATTGAATCACAGTATGCATTAGATGAAGCCATAAAACACGCTAAACAGAGCTACAACGTGCGGCTTGAAATGCAGTGCACTATCACCTGGATGCTGTGGCAGGGATTACAGTCAATCACAGGGTAAAAGAGCTGCAGCCAGGAGATCGACACGAACCAGACGAGTCAGACAAGCTGAACCATTTCTATGCCTGCTTTGATGCTCTGAACACGGGCACTGCTGCGAAGACCCCAAGTGTGCAGGGTGAGTTTGTTCTGAAACTCTCAGAGCAGGATGTGCAGAAGACTCTGAGCAGGGTGAAAATCCGTAAGGTTGGAGGGCCTGATGGGATACCACCTTGAGTCCTTAGGACATGTGCAGCCCAGATGACCATAGTGTTTATGGACATCTTTAACTCCTCCCTGTCACAGTCCATTGTCCCCACCTGCTTCATAAAAACCACTATTGTTCCACTTCCCAAAAAGGGGAAAAGTGATGTGTCTGAACGATTACTGCCTAGTAGCATTAACATCTGTGATGATGAAATGTCTGGAGAAGCTGGTGTTGTCACACATCAACTCCTCCATCAAGGAGTCCCTGGACTCCTTGCAGTTTGCCTACCAGAACAACAGATCAGTTGATGATGCTGTCTCCCTGGCTCTACATACAGCCTTGGAGCACCTGGACACTAGAACTCGTATGTGAGAATACTGTTTGTGGACTACAGTTCAGCATTCAATTCCATCATACCCAGTCAACTGGTGACAAAGCTCAGGGGATTAGGTCTGTGCAACTCTGTCTGCAACTGGACTTTTAATCGAGAGACCATAGGTGGTGCGGATAGGTAATAAAACATCAACACCACTCACCCTGAGCACTGGAACCCCACGAGGCTGCTGTCTGAGTCCAAGGTTGTACTCCCTGTTCACTCACGACTGCACAGCAAGACACAGCAACAACCGCATCAATAAGTTTGCGGATGACACCATTATAATAGGCTTGATCAGCGATGATGACGAGTCCACTTACAGGGATGAAGTCGTACAGCTGCTTAGGTGGTGTCAGCAATAACCTCAACTTGAACGTAAATAAAACGAAGCAGCTAATAGTGGACTTTTGGAGACACAGGCGACACAATCACAGCCCACTCAGTATTGATGGAATGGAAGTGGAAACAGTCACCAGCTTTAGGTATTTAGGAATTCACATTTCTAAAGATCTAACCTGGACTGTGAACATGGACTCTATCTTGAAGAAGGCTCAGCAGCGCCTTTATTTCTTGAGGTGCCTCAAGCGATGGGGGATGCCAGTACCTGTGTTGGTGAACTTCTACCGCTGTATCACCGAGAGCATCCTCACCAACGGGATCACCATGTGGTACGGCAACACCTCTTCTTGAGAAAGAATGGCACTGCAGAGAATGGTCAATATGGCCCACAAGATTATCGGCTGTGGTCTCACCGAGATTAAACAGCTCTATGAGGACCGCTGTCGTAGTAGAATTCTGGCCATCACAGAGGACAGTCACTACCCTGGGCACTTACCACCAGATTCCTTAATAGCTTCTATCCACAAGCAGTGCGATTGGTGAACACATTTAGCCATGCCCCTCGGACCACACCTACACCATCTACCTCATTATGATTTCTTATTTATTGCACATCTCCAGTTATTGTTTACATGTCTGCATTGTTTACATTCAAACTGTTTACTAGTTTACTTGTACATTGTCTACTGTTTGTTTGTATATCGTCTTGATGCACTGTCTGCACTTTGTGTTTTTACACTTGTTTTAACAATCGAGAGACTTTCTGTAAGTAAGAATACCATTGTACCAGTACATGTACCGGTTACAAATGGTAATAAAGTTCAAGTTCAAGTTAATTCTCTCCAAAGTTCATTTTCAAGGTGATGTTATAGTGCAATAGTTAACATTCCTGACTCGCAAATGTTGGGTCCCAGGGTTCAATTCTTGTGGTGGAATCTGCATTGAGTTTGTATGTTTTTTTTCAAAACTGTGTTTTTGTCATCTATTCCGTGGTTAACTGTGCAATACTCCAGAATTGTGACTCACCACAATTTCTAGGCAAAGAGATGTATAGATAATAATGTGCGCTTTATTACTTCTTTACATTTATTAATAATGTGATTGTATATAATAGAAACAAGATATTTTTGTGATTTCAAATAACAATTGACTTAATGTTTAATATGTTTATCAGGTGATTCTAGAAAGTAAATATTTTTTTCTTTAAAAAAATATGAATTCGTTGAAATTGTAGTTGAAACTGCATAGTGGATTAATTGGGAGAAAGTAATACTAAAGATGCATTATTTCATAAATTGTGTAAAGATTCCCAGACACCTATGATGACATTTAATTTTTTTACACATTTTAATTGAAATGTATTTTGTTCCTTAAAATCTCCAGATGAAAATCTTTAAGTTATCAATGATATACATCTGCTAAAATCTAAAATGTTTCATCACAAAAAAGAAAACAGAGCATGATGAATGGAACATAAATGGTTTTAGGGTTTTGTACAGTTACCAGCATCAGTATGTGTAGTAATTATTATAAAACTGGATACTGAAAATGTAGGCCATGACAGTATTTAAACAAATTTTTATTGCAGGAATCCTGCTAAATATACGAGAAGACTTTCTTCTGGTTCTCTACAGATTTCAAACAGGAAAGGCACCAGAGAACAATTATGGCAAGAAATAGAGTAAAATGTACTAGTCCTGTAGTCTTAACACATGACGAAAAAATTGTAGTGCGGTAATCACAGAAAAGTGGAGAACATATTTAGAGCAGTATGGCAAAGTTGCTTCCAGTACTACAGACAAAATTGGCACATGAAAGCCCAGCACCAAGACTGAGGACGACATTGTTGTACAAATCTTGGTTCATTGTGTTGTCTGTTGTGAGAACCTATTTTCAATTTGAACACATTTATTTTTTGTTAGTGTTGTATAGTTTCTTAAGCTTTTTTGAAGAAGATAATGGTGAGTATTAAAACTAGTTCTACTGGAATTATTATTATTATTATTGCTGTGTTGATGTGATGATGGTGATCCACTAAATACTAAAACTTAAAAAGCAATGTACTTGTATGTTTTGTTTGATTATCAAACCAAATTACCATACAAGAGAGGTAGGTCAGAGAAAATATTTAAACCACTGAGCTCACCTTAAAAATCATGTTAGGTTTGGCATCTTCCTAGAGGGAGATCGACCAATAACCCTTTGTCATGTCCAGGGTTGTAAGATATGCTACTTTCTCCAACTTCTCCAAAACTTAATCACCCGAGGCATTCAAATCGAATCAATGAATCAAATCGAGAGACCTCATTCAGCTTCCTGAAAGTGTTGCAGAAAAGCCATCAGGTTTTAGTACCAGGATGATAGGGCTGAATCAAGGGCTATTACTTTACTTGATGATATCAAGGTCCAGCATTTTCTGGTCCTCCTGACAGACTTGTTTTCATTTGTCTTAATGGATACAATTAAGGTTCATTCAATAAATGAGAAGATTTACGATGTTTTCAGGGGGCATCTTGATGTGATGTTAAATGAGGTCTATGCGATCGGAAAGGGGAGAGAAAACAGCAGTGTAACAGTGCAGATGTGTGGTAGCTTCCTTGCTCTATTTTGGTGAGAGATTGGGAGAAAGCACTATACGAGCATATGTCGAACAAGTGAAAGTAACGTAGCACTAAACAGAGGTTTCCTCCTCTAAAGAAAAGTTTTACAAAGGTTTTAATAGGTTCACGTGGTAATTTTTTCTTTCTATCTTTGGTCCAGGTGATATGTTTAATAGTTCACCAGCCCCGTCCTTTTGACAACCTCATAAAGTTGTGGACAACCACCAGGCATATACAGTAGTATACAATCTGGGAAAGGTAAGAAAATCATCACCTGATCCCCAGTTTTAGAGGTCCGAGTCTGGGCCCACAGATTGTAGCTGCACCGCTGCCCTTCTTGTGCCTTTAACTTGTCGTTTACCAGTGGTTTTAGACAGGTGAGGTGTTCCTGGAACTTATTAGCATAATCAAGGACATTGTCATTATTAAGGCCTGATTTTCCTACGTGTTATGTCCAGAATACCGCAGGATTGACTTCCATATAATAATTCCAACATGAAGAATCCAGTCAATTCTTGTGGAACCTCTCTGATCTCTGAGTGAGGTTGATCTCAGTCCTTTTGTACATCCTGCACTACTTTCTTCAACATTTCAAAGTTTCAGAATTTGGTTAACTCTTTACACCAAGCCGTTGGTCTGGAGAGGTCTTTAACATTTTGATTCTAAGGAGGTCACGAACCTTGTTCATGAGATAGGAGGTAAAAGGAGTGTCTTGTTCAGTTCATATCTCTCGGGGAAGCCTGACTCGTGTAAACAGGGTTATGAGTTCTTTGGCGATTACTTTGGCGAGTGCTTAAGAGGAATAGCCTCCAGGTACCAAGTGGTGTATCACTATCACTAATATGTACTCATGTCCAGTTGACGTCTTGGGAAGCAGTCCCACGGGATCCATGGTAACAAGGGAGAAGGGCTCTTCTATAATGGGTAAACATTATAAAGAGGCACGAAAATTTTGTTTCGGGAAGCTTAGCTGACAGTCAGGGCAATTTTGACAGAAGTGCTTGGCATCAGTATAAATCCCCGGCCAGTAGAACCATTTTAGAATACCATCGTGTGTTTTGTCTACCTCTAGATGCCACCCAATAGAGGCGATTGGACGAGTTTTAAAATTAGGCAGCTATGTTTTGCAGCACATAAGGAGTCTCTCCTTATTAGGATCTTTCTGGAAAAGATCATTTTTAATAATGGAGGAACATGATCATTTGTTTGTGTGCCCTGACAGGTATTCCATTGAACTCTACAACCTGGGCCCTGGCATGATATAAGGTGAGGTCCTCCAACTGATTTCAGTGAAAGTCATCAGTTAAAAGTCCTGTCTCACAGGTGTCAAGGAGGTCACAGACTGGTTCTGCATATCAGGAATTCCTAGAATTGTGAAAAAAAGAGAGTGATGGTGTAGATTTAGAGTTGTTCTCTGTTTGTGTGCCAAACCATTTCCCAATCACCCTGTCCAACTGAGGTGATTTTTTTTTATATTGGGCTAGAGTCATAACAATAGTCCTGTTGTGTTATTCCAGAATTTCTTAGTTTTCCTTTGTTACTTGAACCTCCTCAGTGGAGATGCTCGATGATGGTAATATCTGAGAGAAATGAGGAAAGTTTCTTTCCAGAACAACGGCTGGTTTAATAGTGAAGCTCCTGCCACAGAGCTGTAAATTCAAGCATGGGCCAGGATGACATATCTGATCCCCATGTATGCAGGAGACAGAAGTTGTGTGATCAGAAGTATTTGGGCAGGATTCAGTATATTGGGGACGAAGAGGCACATAGTGCTCCTGGAATCTGCTAAGGCTCGTACAGATTGAGGACTCTCTCTGTAAAGGGACGTTCTTTAAACAAGGGGTCCTCGGTGTGGTTATCAGGCTGGCAGATGACATTCCTTTCCATTCTCTAGCCTCCTTTGTCAAAGCAGGGCTTGGCATCTTGATTCTCCCTCCTAAACCATTATGTTGGAGAACATTATCTCTGCTGAACCATTTAAGGAATTAGATGGCCCATCCTAGGACTTTGTTTTGAATACCCCTGGCCCCTTTTATCTCTGCTATGCTTTCCTTTGTGTGGAATGTTGTAGTTACAATCCCCTCAGTCTCTTCGGAGATTTTGATGGTCAAGAGATGATGTACCAAGGTTGCAATTAAATCGTTGACAGTTTGAGGTTCTGTCTGTCCAGCTTGTGGTTGTGTATCTTGTGTATACTGGATAGATAAATGGATGGATGGATGGATAGATAGAAGACTTTATTGATCCCAAAGGGAAATTGAGGTGTTACAGCCGCCCAGCCCAAGACAAGCAAAAACAGACATCAGAATAGATGAAAAATTAAAAGTATAAAATAAATACATAGTTAGGTGTATGCAAAATATGCTGATAGTCACTGTAAAAACAATAAAATATGTGCAAAATGTGCATAGGTATATACAGATTGAGTGTCCAAAAAGTACAATAGTGCAACATGCTGTCCATAGACGAGCAGATGAAAGGCTAGCAGTCCTAGCCTAGTGCAGTGTTATATACCCTGACAGCTGCCGGAAGGAAGGACCTATGGAAACATTCCGTTGGACACATTAGCTGGAGAAGTCTGTTGCTAAAAGTGCTCCGCTGCCTAATAACAGTCCCATGTAATGGATGAGAGTCGTTGTTCATGATGTATGAACATATGTAAATATACGACACTAGATGACACTATGGCCTCCAGATACTGCACAGACCTATTAGCAGAATTGCTAAAGAAGATTGGACATTAAAATTCTTGAAAAGCTCACATAGTGGCGATAGTAGAATTATTTGCAATGTGGGGAAAAAGAGTTTGGAGCCTGAAGTATCGCTGAGCTGCTGCCTTGCTTTTTTCATTCCTTAAGTAATAAATGATGGGGTTGACAAAAGAAGTGAGGAAATAATTCAGCCCACCACAAAGATGCACCCATCAGATGGGATACTTTCCACTCTCATCCCAATATACACCATGGCAGTGGATACATAGTATAAGAAAACCACAGTCATGTGAGAAGAGCAAATTGAGAAGGCTTTCTTATGGCTCTCCACAGTTTTCATTTTTATCACTGACCACACAATTCTGAAGTAGTACCACAGGATGAACATGAAAGGCACATAGATAGAAATCATTAAAAAGGAAAAGATTGACTTGACCTGTAATCTCACCACATGCTAATGACATTATAGTGGGATAATCACAGAAACAGTGGAGGACGTAATTAGAGCCACAGTATGGCATAGTGCTTGCCAGAAAAACCAGGTGCAAGGTGGTCCAGCAGCTAAACTGAGGACGTCATTGTTATATGGACCCTGGGGCTCATGATGGTGTCGTAATGCAGTGGTTTCACGACAGCAACACATTGGTCATAAACTATGACTGCAACAAGGAATAATTTAGCAGCACCAAGTGAGATTATAAAGTACATCTGTATAAACAGCCTGTGAGATAGTTCTGTCATGGTATAGAAACACTGCAAGCATCTTGGGAATGATGATATATCTAAGAGAGCAAAGTTCCACAAGAAGAAGTACCTGAGTGTGTGGAGCTGGTGGTCCATGGCCATTAACACCAGGATGAGCAGATTACCCAGGAATGTGGCCAAAAAGAGGATGAAGAAGATGATGAAGAGTGCAGTATAGTGCTTCTGCAGGCCTGCCACTCCCACGATGATGAACTCAGAGGGCAGGGTGACATTGGAGCTGCTCATGACCCAGAATCTCAGATACACAGACAGAACAGGGGAGCCTGGATGGAGTAACAATAAGTGTGTATTTTCATTTAGGGGTTCTGTTCGTTCAGTGTTAAATTTGGATCGGTGATAACGTTTTGATTTAATCCCTTTACAAAATTAAAATCTTGTTTGATAATTAAAAACAAAAAAAACATAAAATATTGCTTCAAATATTAAATAACCTAGTTAAGTGTGTTTTTGAGTTTAAGATTTTTCCCCACCTGTTGCAGAAAAAAAATCTGTTTGCATATATTTCAGCATGAAATGTACTTGCACTTGAATTATGTCTGAAACAGAACATGCAGTGTTTATGACTTTCATATTTTATAAAAAAATGTCTGTAACACATATGGATTCTCATAATTTGGACAATACATAAGCAACAATTACAGTTTAAAGGGAGGAGGATAACTTAAAAGTAAATCCAGAAACCCAGGATCAAGAATTAAATGTATTATTAAATGTTCATAAACCCTATATGATGCAAAGATGGATTTTTTTTATTCTTGTATTCACTTAAAATGGGGGTTATCGATTCTGAAAAAAACACATAAGCAGATTGGGCATGGAACATTTACATCTTTGGGATTACTTTTGGGTTGTTTTTTTAGGGATGTCATATCACATCAGTAAATATTGATGGTTCAGTTTTTCTTGATTTTGAGTCCCAGAAAAGCTGCACGTCTCTAAAATATTGAAGTGCCTCCTGCACATCTCCCTACAAAGTGATGGGTCACTTGTACTCCACCTTAATTAAGAAAAGCTGTAGGGTTGAATCCTGTTTTCTAAAGAAAAGAGGATAGTGTGTAAATGAAGTATTGTCTGTTCACCTGTCTTCTACTTGGCTGGATGTTTTACTGGCTCCTAATAAGTTCATAATGATTAATAAAGCACTAGTGGAATTATCAGTAATATTAGCAGCATTCTATTTATGATAAAGAGAATGATAATGAACTTAACGAAAAGTTACAAACAGGAGCAGACCATATGGCTCCTCTGTGGCTTTTGTTAGTTGGTAGCTTATTGTAGTGAGGATCTCATCTCAACCATTTCTTGAAAGAAGACAGTATGGCTGGGTACCTTGTTTCATATTTTCACAAACAACAGATATGATGATTATTAACAAATACGAAGATGACGATGATGATGATGATGACGATGATGATTATTATTATGTGATGATGATCCACTAAAAACTACAACACAAAAAACAGAGCATATTCCATTTGACTTATCCAATCCAACAAGAGCTAGATCAGGGAAAATATTGAGATTACTGAATCTCAACTCAGTCTTGTTCATACCCTGTGTGATAAATTACCTTCTTCCAAGCAAGATTAAAGCAATAGGAAATATATTTTCAGATGTCACACTTTAGTAAGTTAGGCTTCTAGAAGATTTAGAACAACTGAAATGTTGTATATCGATATTCCAAATATTTCTACACTTTGTCCATGTTATTACCACAATAATTAAAAAAGCAAAATCAATAAATGTGAGGGCTATGTAAGACATACAGATTTTCAAAGTAAATGAAAATCTAGGGTATTGCTTATATCAATAGCAATACAATTTTATTTTGTGTTGCTTTTTATGGAAAACCATCGATACGCAAGTATCATAAGAGATGTTAAATGAATTAGAGGAAAAAAAACACACATTATATTGTAGCAGTAAATCACAAAATTGATTCTTTTAATGGCCTTAGAATCCAACCATGCGATATAACTCAAACAACGCACACACACAGGTACTAATACACAAGGATACATTTATTAATACATAGAATGTGCATATAAACCTAACAGATCTTATCGTGAGGGTTATCAGAATACAAAAGGTATATATTCAGTCAGTTATGAAGAGTTACATATATCAAGAGGACATACGCTCAGTATATCATTCATTTAGACTGTTTCGTAAATGAACTTGGTTATAACTTCTACATTAGATACTCAAAACAAGTACATAACTCTTAGGAATTAAATTGATATCAACTGGTTGGGATAACAATTGAATTCTCGAGCAGTAATGCAGGGAAGTTGAATACTCATCCAATCTCTGGGGATTCAGATCTCCTGCAGGCACAAAGAAGCAGTTGCAGGCTTGTTGCTGTCCAATCCGTGCTCTCTGGCTCCGTGCCAGGCTGTGCTGTGCTGCTTGCGACGGTGCGCTGCTGATGCTCTCTGAAGACCGGCTAGTTAGTGTTGGCTGAAACTAGCAAGAGTTTGTGCACAGGAGAATAGTGACTGTGGGTCCCAGCAGGTCAGGAAGAAGACCGGTTCATTCCTGATGAAGCACTAGTTCTGAATAATGATTGAGCTGTCCACAGTTCCGACCTGTTCACGAGGCTTGCTGCTGATGCTAACCTCGGGTGGATCCTCTGGTTACTCTCTGGCAACCTCCGCTCTCGACTCTTAGAACAAAGCAAAGTTCTGGCACTCGGACACACTGGCTGTTACATGGTTGTCCGGGCTGAGTCTCACGATGGTCAGGAGGCGCGCTGCGAGAATGTCCTGCCCTTGGGAGCCTTCTGCTCCTGGGCTGTCCTGCCCTGGAATTGTCCTTAGAATTCTCCTTTAGAATTCTCTTTAGAATAGTCTCTAGAATAGTCCCTCTGGGAGCTCTGTGTTGTCTGTTTTTACCTTGAGGAACTTCATCTCGTTCATTGGCTGAAAGTTTCATGGGCATCAGAAACCCACGTGGGTTACTCAGCCCTACCAGTCCCTGATTGGTTGATCAAGGTGAGATATGAGTCACTTACTCCTGACACCTAGGAATGCAGTCCAGATGTCCATCTGGCACTCCCTAGACAGACAGGCGCCAATGGATGACCATTGATCATGATAGCCAGGCTTAGCTAAGTGCATCCCCATTTGGGAGCTGTCCCTTATCAAAAGAAAACATCTTTAAATCAGCCTGCATGAATAGCTTCTCTGTGTCTGCACCACAGAGATGAAGAGAGAGATGGGGCCTCATTTGGGAAAGCACAGCAACACTTAATTCTGTCTTATTAACAAGCATTGCCGCTACAATAAGAACCAAGCAAAAGCATAAACAAAAGTAAATCAAACATTATACAATTAAATCATTATATACTAAAGAGTTCTGCATGTTCTGTACATGTCCAATTAGAGATTAACCCTTATGATAGAACCTTACTGAATCAAAATGTGTGCAGTACAAAAGGGCGGTATACACAAAACATAAAGCCATGTTGATTGTATTGGACTGTGTTTATCACTGTCTTGTGTTCTGTAAATTACATGCAGAATTGTTGTATATCGGTGCATAATTTCTATTCTGCTAGCCAATATAAACCATTTCACTTTTAATGTTTTAAAAAAGGAAAGAATACATATTTATATTGTTTTGGAAAACTTCATTTTTAAATTTTAAAGGTGAATATGGCTTAAAGAATATGCACTGATAAAACTTATGTATATATACTGTATATGAATTTCATAACAAACAGTAGTGAAGCATAGTTCAATTGCTAAAGATTCTGAAAAGAAAACATCAATATTTTCTAATCTGAGAATACAAGATAAATCAACCAGAGAAAAACAAACAAGTCAGTAAGTACAGGGAGTCACATACCAGGAGCCTACGTTTGATGCTATGCTCTTCCTGCACAGGACACACCTACTGGACAACAAATTATTTTTCTTATCTCAGCTGCTTTTATGGTAACCTCTACACAGTGACCACATAGGCCACTTAGTGCAAAGCTCTAGCTGCAGTTCTTATTAATCCAGAGAGACAGAAAGTGTGTGCTAGAGGGTACAGCACAAAACATTTGGTTCACTTATATTGCTTAGGTCATCATAGTAGTAAATGTAAGATTTAAAATATAAAGAATTTATTGATACAACATATAAATAACTAAAATAATTTTTATTATTTTTTATATAATGTATTTTTTACATTATGCTAGTGCAAATGGGAGGTTACATCTAGAAATATAATCAGAAAAAACACAACAAATAACCAACAATCTAGACAAAACACTGTTTCACCATTTCACAGAAGAAAATTCAGGTCTTAATGGGGCCACATACAAAAAATATTGTTTCATTATGTTATGTATGTGGAGAAATGGGTCTCAAATGCAACTTCTGGAAGCCTCTTAAGGAATTTTGTTCCTCCCAAGCTGTAAATAACATCTTCAGTCAAATTATTTAATTAAATCCATAATAAAATATTCCTACCCACAATTCAGGGTAGCCGTGGCTATAAAAAACTGAAAATTTTGGGTAAAAAACTGAAATAAGAATAACAGTTCCCTTACCAATCCAAAGTATATGCAGTATGTGTAAATATGAAAAAAATGGTTTATTTGACTACTCAGGTCAGAAAAAAACACTGTGCCAGCCAAGAATTGTACAGAAGTGTTAACTGAACCCCTTAAGCAGATTGGGAATTGACATTTGTGAAAAGGAGACTCATTTAGTGGTGCTGACAAAATTTCCTCTGTGAGGAAAAAGAGTTTGGAGCCTGAAGTATCTCTGAGCTGCTGCCTTGAATTGTTTATTCCTTAAGCTGTAAATCATGGGGTTGACTAAAGAGGTAATGAAGTAACTCAGCGCTCCAATGAAGATGCGTCCTTCAGGAGGGATATTTACCATTTGCAGTCCAATATACACCATGGCAGTGGACAAATAGTACAGGAAGACCACAGTCATGTGTGAAGAGCACATTGAGAAGGCTTTCTTACGGCTCTCCAAAGTTTTCATTTTTATCACTGACCACACAATTCTGTAGTAAGACCACAGGATGAACATGAAAGGCACATAGATAGAAATCAGGACAAGAAACATGGAAAAATTGACTTGTACTGCAATCTCACCACATGCTAAAGACATTATAGTGGGGTAATCACAGAAACAGTGGAGGACATAATTAGAGCCACAGTATGGCATAGTGCTTGCCAGTATTATTGACAAAACAGGTCCAAGGAAGCCCAGCAGCCAGACTGAGGACATTATTGTAATACAGACCCTGGGGCTCATGATGGTGTTGTAATGCAGTGGTTTCACTACAGCAACATATCTGTCATAAGCCATGACTGCAATAAGGTATGTTTCAGTAGCACCAAGTGAGATTATAAAGTACATCTGCAAAAAACAGCCCGCAAAAGAGATGGTTCTGTCATGATGTAAAAACACTGCAAGCATCTTGGGTATGATAGACGTCGTCATCAGTATATCTAAGACAGCCAGGTTCCACAGGAAGAAATACATGGGTGTGTGGAGCCGGTGGTCCATGGCCACTAACACCAGGATGAGTAGATTGCCTAGGATGGTGATCAGGAAGAGGATGAGGAAGACGATGAAGAGTGCAGTATAGTGCTGCTGCAGGCCTGGCATTCCCACGATGATGAACTCAGAGTGCAGGGTGACATTGGAGCTGTTCATAACTGAGAAGCTCAGAGACTTCGACAGAAGAGTCTGGATAGAGTAACAATAGATACGTATTTTCATTTAGGGTTTCTGTTGTTTCAGAGTTAATTTTTTATCAGATGGGACCCTACTAAGATAATTAAAGTTTGGTTCCTATTAAGATTATTTCATATTCTAATTATCTGATTTTTCTAATTTATTTCTAATAATCTAATCATATTTCTAATTAATCTTATTTCTTGATAGAACACAGCAACTTCAATTATTCAATTATCTAGTTTAGTGTGTCTCTGAGCTTTGGATTTTTTCCGCAGCTGTTGACTTAATATTAGTGTTAAATATCCACATAACTGTATTCCGTCTGAAACAGAAAAAGTAACGTTGATTTTTTATTTTAAAAAGTACTTATGAGGCAGGTGGCTTTTATCCTAATCAGGAAATTGAAATCAATATGAAAGCAATAACTACAGTTTATAGGGAGGATATTAATTTGAAAATATATCTAGAATCACTAGTCAAGTACTGTATATTATTAAATGTGTATATAACAGACAGAATTTCTCTAGTTAAGTGTTCACACAAATTAGGGGAATACTGGGATACAAATATATATTTGCTTTAGTTTGCTGTTCACACAAATCTGAAAAAGATGCATAGTTTAAATACAGAAGAAACTGACCATTTTTACTGTAAATTGCTTGTTACGGATCATACTGTATCAGCAAGTACTGATGTTTCAGATTTGACTGTGCCTGAGGCTCAGATGAGCCAATGAACTGTCCCCTGCACACATCGCTGTGGAGCAATGAATCACTAAAATTTATATAGAATATCTTTAAATACTGTATATAACATTGATCTTTAAGTATGTATTTTGAATTTTATTTTGTATATCAGTGCCCAGATGCTATTCTGGAAATCATTATAAACCATTTAACTTTTAATATCTAAAAATGAATGTATATGTATAGTTTTGGCAGTCATTTAAAGGTATAAAAAGTGAATATAGTTTATAATTATTTGCTGAGAAGAATCAATAAACAACATACTTAAAGACCAGTTTTAGAAATACTAAACTATATTCAATATAAACTTAATAAAAATAATAGTAAAGGATAATTCCATATATAAAAATGTGAGTTTTTAAAAAATCTTTTAAAGTCAGCATTCTCTCTTTTGAAGAAGCAAGACAGACAAACTGGAGGAAAGAATCAGACACAGTAAGTATAAAGTCACATACCTGGAGCCTGAATCTTTTCACTGTGCTCTTCCAGCACAGGACACACCTGCTAGTGTTGTACTCTTCCTAGAATCTCAGCTGCTTTTATGGGCATCACCTGGTGATGCGACAGCAATCATAGTGCACCAGAACACTCACCACACATCAGCTATCAGTAGGGAGGAGAGGAGAATAATTAAGCCAATTCATAGATGGGGGTTATTATGAAGGGAACAATGAACAATGGGAAATTTGGCCAGGACACCAGTGTCCACAGAGAGTCAGGACCTCAGTTTTACATCTCATCCAAAGGACAGCACCTGTTTACAGTATAGTGTCCCTGTCACTATACTAGGGGCATTAGGCTAGCCCCCTCCTAGCCTCACTAACACCTCTTCCAGCAGCAACCTTAGTTTTCCCCACAAGGTCTCCCATCCAGGTACTGACCTGGCTCACACCTGCTTAGCTTCAGTGGGTTGCCAGTTGTGAGTTGAAGAGTGATATGGCTGCTGGCCATTAAAGATTAAGATTAAATGGATTCTCATAGAATAATTATAGTACTACAGTATATGCTTATTTTTAGACAGACACTTTTGTAGGAGTGAGCTGTGTTTCAGGTGCTGCTCCAGAGAAGTCACTGATAATAGGCCTTGTCTTTAACATGTCACCTAAAGGATGGAGCTCAGGAACACTTGCTTAAGAGGAAACATAGTGACAGATTTAAGATTTGAGCTGGGAACTTTCTGAGTACAAGTATTTCTGCTTAAGGTTCACATAGCACTTTTAATAGGAGTTTATCCCTGGTGAAACAGGGGTGGCATCCTGTCCAGTGTGGACAAAAGGTGTGTATGAGTCCTTAAGAAGCTGTAATGTCAGTTTTTCTTACAGTAACTGTGACCTTTGATCTATTATTATCTGTTCTTGTACAGTGTCTCCTCAGGTGAATCAAACTCATTTTTATGAAACACAGGAGACTATGTAAGTTCTCTTCACTAATTACAGTTCAAATGTATAGCTCACTTTAAAGCTACTAATTGTGTGTTTGTCACATCTGTGTCTCTTCCCTTGACACTTGGTGTACCTGAGCTCCAATGCTGTATCAGTTGTTCTGATACAAAAAAAACAGATAACGCTGTGACTCTGAGAATTGTACAGAAGTATTAGCTGAATACCTTAAACAGATTGGGCATTGAAAGTCTTGAAAAAGAGGCCTATTTACTGGTGCTGACAGAATTATTTGCATAATGAGGAAAAATGTCAGCTTGATTTAAATGATACAGCCTTTTGAGAGATACAGTGGTACAGAACATGCATCATCTGATTTATATGAGCTATTCCCTTACAACGGTATCCTGGCAGAGCTTCAGCCCTCATAGAACAAGTTGTGACCTGCTTTCAAAAATGGGAAGGAAAATGGTATGATCATAATGTCTCCAAATACATGTATACACAGTAATGTAATTTCAACCCAGAGTAACTACGTCTTTTAAAGACACATCTTTTATTGTGCTTCTTCATGTTGCTAAGACAAAGTATGATCCATTTAATAATAGAACAAAGACAATGATTACATATTTTAAAATGTGATACTGGTACGTATTCTAAATGTAATATTAAAGTATCAAAGCACATGTTAAGTTGCTGTATTTGAATATTTTATTACATAAATACTTTATACTTGAAAGTTTATTATTTTGGGCTATAATCATTATTTTAAAATATATTGTTATAAAGAAACTGCTCTGTTATATACTTTTACATCAGAGCAAGCTGAGAGAAATTGTATCTTCCTTGGAGAAGAGGTTTCTTGTATTGTGTTTGATGTGTTTATATTTTATTGTCCATAAATCACTAAAAATTCCCCTCAAAGTCATGTCAGAATCAGCTTTTTTCTAGTTTGTCATTCTCACAAACAAGGCATAATGTTTAATAACTCACCAAGACATTTAATAAAATTTTCTCTTCCTGTTACACATATAACACATTTAAAAATAAGGTAACATATGCTGTGTCTGCAATGTGTGGAATGACAGGCCTTGAAATTCCACAGATGAACTGACTATCTTATGAGTTCTTGGTAGCAGAAACAATCTGGTCTGAATCTGTTGGCATACAGCAACAATGGAGGCCTTCCTTTAATCACCTGGAGCTAGGACCAACTCCTGCCCAGCAAAGTAATGACTCTGAGGGAAGGGAAAGGCCTCCTGCCTCAATGCCTTTGCATTGTCCTTTTGTGCTGGGTAGCCTGCACCCACTCTCACACCACCCTGAGCCTGCCCCCCTGCTGCAAGAGGACACAGGTTTAGGCAGCAGGGTCCAGCAGTTAGAGATCAGTGACTCATCAGAGTGGTGCCATATGGCACCCTCTTGTTTTCCAGGAACTCTGCATCATCTCTGGCTTCTCAGGGAGGATGTGAGCACGCCTGAAGAAGTCTCCACGGCCGAAACATTGTGTTTTCTTTCTTCTTTTTTTCAGCATGGAATAAACCTATTACTTGTGCCTTTGCAGCCTACGCATGCTGACACAGCTACCCATCTGAACTACTACATCCTTTAAACTATGTTTCCTTTCAATGTTTTATGGAAGCTGTTCTTAAGGAAAGAAGTACAGTTAATCAGATTCAGATTGCAGTTTTCTTCATGGTGTAAAGAAGCAAGTGATTTAAAAGTCTTTTCCCTTAACAAGACAGCTTAGCCCCTTTTTTAAGCACTAGGAATACTGCTGGAAAGGGGCCTCTCTGATAGGCATAATATTCCACTGATGTCACACAGTCTTGTATGTCACAGTCTTGTCCATTCTGAAAGACACTGATGATTGTGTAGCAAGGTTCCTCTTAGTTGAAGTCCTCTCAAAATGTGTACTTTTTACACTGACAGTGGGTCAGAGGTCACTGTTATTCACCCAAAGGATGGCCAAACAGTGAAGAACCTGCATGTGTAAAGGCTGCCTAAACAGATCAGAAAAATAAAGGAATGGGTCAGTGCAGGGTTTCAACAGTCAAAGCAGTCCAATGTACCATAATAAAACACAATCCAGAACCAGGTAGGTAATCCAGGGAGAATACACAAAACAACTAGGGCAGGGAACACGAAACAAGAAAAAAAACAAAAAGCTAACAAGTACAGACCTAAACAAGTGAAGGAATAAAGACAAAGATAAGAATACAAAAATAGGAAAAACTCTGTTAAGTAAAGATCTGGAGCTCAGAGCATAGACAAAACTGAGCATTACAAGGCCGAAGAGCAGAATTTATATAGGCCTGAGGAGGTGAGGTATGGGACCCTAGATACAGGACTAGGCAATCAGGGATTGGCTACAGACGTCTGCTTGCTCTGTAACTCTGCTGTACAGCTTTACCAGCAACCAGGGCTTGTGGTGCCCTTTAGCAACAAGTTGATTGAACTATAATATCATATTGACAGAAGGACTACAGTACATCTGATGTCATCATAACCAAACACCAACTGTGATTTCTTGGTTTAAAAGTTACTGTGCAACCCAGTTTTTGGCTTACTCCTTTTGTGTCTGTTCTCCTCTTTCTTCATCTAATGTTGCAATCTGTCATCATATTCAACCATGCAACTGCAGCCATTTCTTCCAAGTCAAGGCTTTTGTTCTGTTCAACACATCAGGCCAAAAGAGAAAGTCAGTGAAGAACAGAATTTTCTCCAAGGTTCTTTTTGCAGGGTGATGTTGTAGTGCAGTAGTTAGCATTCCTAACTCACAAGTGTTGGGATCAAGGGTTAAATTCCTGTGGTGCAATCTGCATGGAGATTGTATGCTTTTTTTCCCCAAAACTGTGTTATCGTCACCTACAGTATTTCATGGTTAAGTGTACAATAATACAGAATTGTACACTTGAAAACTACAAAAGAAATGTATAGATAATGTGCACATTTTACTTCTTTACATTTGTTAATAACGTGATTAAATACAATAGAAACTGCATAGTGGATTAATTGGGAGAAAGTAATACTAAAGATTCATTATTTCATAAATTTTGTAAAGATTTTCAGACACCTACAGTCACATGTAAGAATTTGTACATATTTTAATTGAAATTTATTTGTTCCTTAAAATTGTCAGATGAAAATCTTTAAATTATCAATGACATAAATCTGCAAAAATCAAAAATGGGTTTATGAGTTTCATCACATAAATGACAGTATTTGAACACATTTTTATTGAAGGGATCCTCATAAAAATACGAAAAGACTTTCTTCTGGGTCAAAAAGGAAAGGCACCAGGGAACATTCATGGCAAGAACAGGGTAAAATGTATTAGTGCTGCAGTCTTAACACATGACGAAAATATTGTAGTGGAGTAATCAAAGAAAAGTGGAGAACATATTTAGAGCAGTATGGCAATGTTGCTTCCAGTACTACAGACAAAACTGGCACTGAAAGCCCAGCACCAAGACTGAGGACAACATTGTTTTACAAATCTTGACTAATTGTGTTGTCTGTTGTGAGAACCTATTTTCAATTTGAACTCATTTACTTTTTGTTTGTGATGTGTAGTTTTTTTAAAGAAGATAATGACGAATATTAAAACTAGTGCTACTGGAATTATTATTATTGCTGTGTTGATATGATGAAGGTGATCCACTAAATACTAAAACTTAAAAAGCATTTTACTTGTATGTTTTGTTTGATTACCAAGAGAGAGGTGGTTCCGAGAAAATATTTAAACCACTGAGCTCACCTTAAAAATCAGGTTAAGTCTGGCTTCTTCCTAGAGGGAGATCTACCAATAATCCTTTGTCAAGTCCAGGGTTGTAAGATATGCTGCTTTCCCCAACATCTCCAAAACTTCATCACCCGAGCCATTGGATATGAATCAAATCGAGAGACCTCATTCAGCTTCCTGAAATTATTGCAGAAAAGCCATCAGGTTTCAGTACCAGGATGACAGGGCTGAATCAAGGGCTATTACTTTCCTTGATGATATTTTTTGACAGACTTCCTTTCATTTTGCTTAATAGATACAATAAAGGAGAAGATTTACAATGTTTTCAGGGGGCATCTTGATGTGATGTTAAATGTGTATGCGATCAGGAAGGGGAGAGAAAACAGCAGTGTAACAGTGCAGTTGTGTGGTAGCTTCCTCACTCTATTTCGGTGATAGATTGGGAGAAAGGACTATTTGAGCATATGTCAAACAAGTGAAAGGGCAGTAGCACTAGATGGATGTTTCCTCCTCTGAGGAAAAGTTTTGCAAAGGTTTTAATAGGTTCACGTGGTAAATTTTCCTTTTGTCTATGGTCCAGGTGATATATTTTATAGTTCACCATACCCATCCTAGGTAGGGGAGAAGGGGTCTTCTATAATGGGTAAACATTGTAAAGAGGCACGTAAATTGAGTTTCGGGAAGATTAGCTGACAGTCAGGGCAATTTTGACAGAAGTGCCTGGCGTCAGCATATATCCCCAGAATACCAACATGTTTTGTCTACCTCTAGTTGCCCCCAATAGAAGCGAGTGGGCTAGTTTTAAAATTAGGCAGCGATGTTTTCCAGCACATAAGGAGTCTCTCCTTATTAGGATCTTTCTGGAAAATATCGTTTTTAATAATGGAGGAACTTGGTCATTTGTTTGTGTCTCTGAAAGGTATTCCATTGAACTCTACAACCTGGGCCCTGGCATGATATAAGGTGAGGCCCTCCAACTGATTTCAGCAAAAGTCATCAGTTAGAAGTCCTGTCTCACAGGTGTCAAGGAGATCGGAGGCTGTTTCTGCATATCAGGAATTCCTGGTATTTTGAAGAGAAGAGAGTGATGTTGCAGATTTAGAGTTGTTCTGTGTTTGTGTGCCATCACCCTTTCCTACCCATTTCCCAATTACCCTGTCCAGCTAAGGTGATTTTTTTTTCATATTGGGCTTAAGTCACAACAATAGTCCTGTTGTGTTTTTCCAGAATTTAATAATTCTTCTTTTTGTCACTTGAACATCCTCAGTGGACATGCCCGATGATGGTAATATCTGGGAGAAATGAGAAAAGTTTCTTCCCGGAACAACAGCTGGTTTAATAGTGAAGCTCCTGCCACAGATGGAGTGTGCACCAGGATGACATATCTGATCTCCATGTATCCTTGAGACAGAAATTTCCTGATTCAGAAGTATTTGGGCAGGATTCAGTATATTGGGTGCAATGAGGCCCATACAGATTGCCAATTTAAGTGGACTCTCTCTGTTAAGGGACATTCTTTAAAGAATAGTAGTTCAGGTGGGTAGCTGCGTCAGCATGCGTAGGCTGCAAAGGAACAAGTATTCTTTAAACGTAACTGCAAAGGAACAAGTATTCCTTAAACTTAAAAGTAAAGGAACTTATTCTTTAAACAAGGGGTCCTTGTGTGGTTATCAGGCTGGCAGATGACATTCCATTCCATTCTCTAGCCTCTTTTGTCAGAGCAGGGTTTAGCATCTTGATTCTCCCTCCTAAACCATTAAGTTGGGGAACACTTATTTGTCCTGAACCATTTAGGGAATGAGATGGTCCATCCTAGGGATTTATTTAGAATACCCCTGGCCTCTTTTATCTCTGCTATACTCTCTTTTGTTTGGAATCCCCATGCTGTAGTTACAATCCCTTCAGTCTCTTTGGTGATTTTGATGGTCGCGGGATTATGTACGACGGTTGCCATTAAATCGTTGACGGTTTGAGGTTCTGTCTTGTCCAGCTTGTGGTTGTGTATCTTGTGTGCAGTGTTGAAGAATGTAAATCTTCACCTAGAACACCTGATAAATAAATTAGAAAAGTGAAATTCACTAAGGTACATGATAACTTTAGTGTAAGAAAACTCTAATTTTAATTTGGGCAAAAGACATAGAGTTACAGTAATTACTTATGAAAGGAAAGATTCACCACTATCATGCATTTAACCCAAACACATGATAAATGTGAACTATTCCCTTGGGAAGCACAAGTTATAAAAGATTGATGATGTTCCTATCACTCATTTTCTGTGGGGAAGTAGGCATCCTCCAATCCTTAAGTATTCTTTAGTGTGAGGCATAGTGTAACCTGGTTTTGGAGTTAATTCGGAGTGGAATATTAATAATAATAATAATAATAGTAGTAACATTATTATTATTATTATTATTATTATTATTATTATTAATAATGATAATAATAATTTGCTTATGTCCATCTGTCCAGAAAGCTCTTTAATCTTGAATAACCTAATTAGTAAACATGCTTTTGACCTAATTCCTTTTGCAATAGGTTTTATTTAGCAGTAAAATTTAGAAAAAAACAGTTTGCAGTAACATTTTCCTAAAAATGTTCTGACCTTGTTTCAAAATTTCCATTTTTTTTCTGACCGATTTTCTCAATGTATTTTTTTAAAGAAAATGTCAGGAGAAACTGCTTCTCAAAAACATCACCAACAAGATCATGAATGAAAGCAGCAGAATGAATAGAATAAATAGAGCTTGGCAGACTGAAGAAGAAGCATCTGAAATTAAAAGAAAAGTAGCTGAAAGTAAACAAACAGGCGAAGGATTGAAAGACAGAAAGAAACAAATAGATTACATGAGCTTGTTAGAGAAAGATTTGCAAATAGATTGGCTAATGAAACTGTTGAGCAAAATCAAAATAGACTTCAATGTAATGCTGAAAGCCACGCACAAACAAGAGTGAATCATGGATCAGTGCAACAAGAAGTATCCATAGTTGACAACAATGAGTTTATTAAGAGCGGAATAGAGCAGCATAACTGTAGTCCAATGGATACAGAGTGTCAGAACTGCCATTCTCTGAACTTCCTTGCTGTGAGACCATCTGACAGACTATTCAATAGCTGCTGTCATAATGGAAAGGTCATATTACCTCTAACAGCAGACTACGTTACGAAACACTGCCACAATCTCATCAGCTGTTCAGCATTCATGAACAAATCACATTTGAGAGAGATCTCAAAGTTTACCCAAGACCACAAGCCGATCAGAACACTCAGTTTAATTTGAACATTCTCAGTCCCAATTTAGATCCAATGAGATACGTTTTGTTTTATCCTCATGGTCAAGCTTGATGGCAGCCAAATATTGAAATCAACATGGTTGGCCATGAAAACGCAAAAAGAACTAAGATCAGTGGAAAGTCGATCAAACTGCCAACAGGAGAGGTTTGTGTTAATCCTATTTTGTTTGGAGGAAAGCTGTTCCAGCAGTGGGCTGTTGATTTTTACCTTCAAGTTGAAGCCAACAACGTTAATTTTAGAATTTTAGAACAGAGCTAGTTGAGAGATTAACAATATCGCGGCTTGATGCAGCTCAAATTGGAATTGATCATGTTGATAATTGTAATGTCATTCCATACAACAAGTTCTTGAGCTACAAATTCAACTGCCACATCAATGTTGAAGTTTGCACTTCCATCAAGTTGGTCGAATGTATCTTTAAGGATACGGCTGTGCAAACTTTGTGGGCCAGGAAAATTAGCAAGCTGTCGCTCATGATGAGGTGAAAAATTACTTAGATGCCCAATATCATCCAGGTGGATGCTGCACATTGGTGGTGGTGGTGGAGGGGAGTCCCAATTACCTGTAAAGCGCTTTGAATGGAGTGTCCAGAAAAGATCTATATAAGTGTTAGCAATTATTATTAATTATTATTATTATTAATATGTGTCAGCACCAGAAGCAATGTGGAGATTACTGGAAAACAAGATGCGTGATCGGTTATATACAGTATCATTATTTGCTTAGCTGTCTATCTGGAACAAGAACAATTGGTGTATTTTGCTGAAGGACAAGAAAGTGAAGCCTTGCAATGAGCATTGAATAAAGATACTCTCCTGACTTCCTTATTTAAACTGAATGCCGAAAATCAGGAAGCACTACAATATCTTTACACTGAAATTCCTTAACACTTCATCTTCAAGGATAGCTCGACAAAATGGGAACATAGACAACGAGAAGCAGATAAGATCATTCCAACAATGTACTATGCAAGTCTGAAAGATGCTGAGCATTTTTACCTTCATCCACTGCTTCTACTGTAAATGTCAAAGAAGGTCAAAGTTTTGTCGGATACCACTGTAACAGATGATAAGAAAAGACTATTAAACTTCCCAACTGAGTTTTTGAATGAGCAAACACCTTCATGTATGCCTCCTCATAAGCTAAACCTAAAAGTCGGAGCTATCATGATGTTAATCTGAAATTTTAATCTGAAAAAAGGACTGTTTAATGAAACTAGATTAATCGTGGAGACACTACATCTACATTTCATTGATGCTGAGATTTTAACTGAAAGCAACAAAGGAGAAATAGTTTTTATCCCGAGAACTGATTTAGCTCTCAGTGAAACGAACTTGCCGTTTACTTTGAAGAGTTGACAATTTCCTATAATCTTAGCTTTTGTCATCACAATCAACAAATTTCAGGGTCAGACTTTCAGTGAAGTTGACATTTTCCTACCGGAACCACTTTTTGCTCAGACTTGTTTGTTAGCAAAGTTGAGTTCATAACCCTAATATCAAATGACTTACAAGCTGTAACAGTGTTGTGGATCTCTCTGGTCAACTTCACATTTCTAGGTGTCTGAAATGTTAACCTAGCCTCTTCTTCATATGTCCTACATTGTAACTTTACTGTAACAAACAGGAATTGAAAATTGCAAGAGAACATCACTTTTTAACACATGGGTTCTAAATATACTATATAAAATTAATTGATATAACACTTAAAGCAAGCATAACAACAACTAAAAAAATACATCAACCATAATATGTGTTCTGGTCTTATGGTTGGTTTTATCAGTCTCAAAAATTACATCCCATACATCTGGGTTTCCCTGGGAAATGATCATATTCACACTAGGGCTCACGTTTTTTCAGGAATCGCTGCTTTGACTGCATCTCCTTTTGGTGATCTATCTTAATAAGTGATGAAACCTCAGCTCAGGACTTTACTTCACTCTGCAATGCAGAACTCTGCTCCAGTTTGCCCTTTCTCCAGGACTTCACTCTGCACTGAAGCGCCTTTACCAGTCTGCACAGTGGCTCCAGGCCTCTGCCATGGATCCCCGCACTCTTTTCAACTGGCCTCCCTCTTTTATAGTTCATTTCCGCTTTCAGAAGGCATCTTTCATTGTCTGGGACCCTAGGGCTCTCCTTGTGCAGTCATCCTATTCTAAACCTAGCACCCTTGTTCCTGTTCTGTACAGTGCTGCCCTAGCAATCATTTTTTTTCTCAGACTGCCCTCTTTTCTGCTGTTTTTCCAGCTTCTCTTTTTGGCAGCCTTTTCTTCAAACTCAGGACTCTTTACTTTTCCTCATCTCATGTGCGGTCTGGATTACTTTCCTTTCCCCTTACCCAGTTTCTTCCAGTTTCCCAGCAGAGCCTTCTTTTTCTTTCTAGGGAGCCAGGAATCCTGTTTTTGCTCTGATGCCTGGTGAGCATCACTCCAGTAGTCTGAACTCCCTAAGGAATCCTAGTTCTCATAGTTCTCAGATTCTAACTAGGACCACTTCCTGCAGTTGTACTGACCCAGGGCTCTGAGAATTGAGTGGGGAATGAGGTCCTTTGCCTCCTGTCCATTGCAGATGTCTCCTCCAGTTGGCGCTTGGGTGTCTGAACCCATTTCCACCCGGGCACCTCCGTTGGCAAATTGACCCTATGACCCTACTATTTGACGGTGCACCCCGGGCCTGGTCTCAGAGGAGAACCCCCATAAAAGCAAATGCCTTGAATCACTGGGTCCTGTGCCCTCTGACAGGACCACTGTGTGACATATTCCTGCCTCACCAATGCGCTCAGACCCCCTCCTCTTTGTGAAGCCTATGGGGCAAAGTATAGCTGTGCTCTGATGAGGATCCTTCTTTTTCCTGTCCAGTGCGTTGGCCCTTGATTTTCTGTTCTGCATCCTACTTCGAGGTGTGTCTCCCAGACCCATGTGTAGAGGTTTGATGGGTATACTGAGACAATTATTAACTGTAGCAGTAATCACGAGGTGGTTCGTTGTGGCTTTTAGAAAATCAATCGTCAGAACAACTAACAACGCACACACACGGGTTCAATACACGAGATACATTTATTAATATAAATTGTGCATCAAACATATACTAGTCTGCCTAGATACAAGCGGCAGACCTTACTGTGAGGGTTATCAATATACAAGGTATAAAATCTCGAAGAGATGCAAACACAAAGAGATACACAACAGAGAATATATGTCAATATATCGTTCGGTTACCAAATCACTAATCAATGTTATTACCCACTGTTACTCTAAACTCTGAATTAAATACATTACTCATGAATTAAATTGATAACAACTTGTGTTGAGGTACAATTAATTCTCGAGACGCAATGTAGAACATGGGGTTTACTTATCCACCGTGTATGGATGTGGGATTTCCCGGCACGAACACCAAACCAGCTGACAGGCTGTGTTGCAGCCTCTGTTCCAGCGGTTGTCCAATGGGCGTTGTCCCGGCGTCCTCTGGCTACCGGCCAACCAGTCGAGGTGCAGCTCGGAGTAGGACGGGCGGAGGAATCTAACTGCGGCGCGCAGGGCAGTCGTTGCTCTGAGGGGATCTACCAGCAGTCCGGCTGGCTAGTAGAAAGTCTCTATGCACAGAGTGTGACCGCGGGTCCTCGCAAGTCACTCTTTTGCCCGGGAAGAAGCTGGTTCGTTCCCGGTCCAGCGCTGCTTCTGAATAAGCTATTCAGGTTGTCGACGAGGGTCCAACTGTAGGCTGCCGTTGATCAAGCGGAGCATTCACGTTGGTAGAATTCTGAGTACGTACGGGATCCTCGGCCTCGCGCTTAGAACAAAGTCCAAGTCCCAGTGCAGACAACAGCAGTTGTCACGTGATTGTCTCTGAGGATGCGCGAAAATGGCCAAGGAGAGCCCCGATCTGAGCTTGCGCTCCCTTTTTGACCAAGACACAGATGTGTGTTAATTGGTTGAGAGTTTGGCGGGTATTGGAGACCCACGTGGTGTTACCACGCCCTGCCAGTCCCTGATTGGTTGATCAAGGTGAGATATGACTCACTTACTCCTGACACTTAGGAATGCAGTCCAGATGTCCATTTGGCACTCCCTAGACAGATAGGCGCCAATGGATGACCATCGATCATGATAGCCAGGCTTAGCTAAGTGCATCCCCGTTTGGGAGCTGATTTAAGAAAACATCTTAAATCAGCCTGCATGAATACTTTCTCTCTGGCTGCACCACAGAGATGGAGAGTGAGATGGGGCCTCATTTAGGAAAGCACAGCAACGCTTAATTCTGTCTTATTAACAAGCATTGCCACTACACATGTATCCACACTCTTTCTCTTAACCTTTGGTGATAAAGAGATCAGCCTAGCCATTGCAGAGTTGACTATGTGTCTTCATCTCTGCGAGCTTTTCTCAGCTCTTTACACTCCACTCTACATTACTTCCAAAACTATATTACCCTACAAAACTACATTACTTACCAGCTTAGTATTGTCAATCAAAACTATATTACTTCCTGAGGCACCATCACAACATGCAGGTGAGTATATTCATTGCCATATTAAGAATATACTGAGCTGCATGTTGTGATGCACTATACAAGATACAGAGCTGCATGAGAAATTCCTCTTCATCGTTAATAATGAAAGCATTATGTTCGTATCAAATATGTACATAGTGCATTTGACACAGTCATCTTCCTTCCTCTTGAGGGCTCTCCTACCTTTTTCATTGTGTTCCTAGTGTTATTAGTGTCGACTGTGTCCTATCCCCTTTTTATTATTATAAACTGGTGCCTCCGCAGCTCAGGGCTCAACTTTGGAAGATGGATGCCCGGAAGCCCGCCTACCACTGGGCTCAGGAGTAGCCTGATGGCATAGACTTCATCACGGTGTCCTGACCACTGTGCCCAGGGCTCGGAGCGCTTTTCTCAATTACGGTTTTACCTTCTATGTTCCTGGATTCCTGTTTCCCCGTGTTTGTCTGGATGGATCTCCCGGTACCTGGACCCTGGACTGTGACTGATTTCCCCCTTTTGGACTTCCTCCTGTACTAGTTCACTTTTCTTTCCACTGGGCACCGGACCACTGTCTACACCGTCCCCTGTCCGTCATCCTGTACATACCTCGCCGTGTCTTCCCTATTGTCCTTATCCAGTCACTTCTGGATTATACCATCACACATAGGGTCTTTACTACACATTACACGGGAATGAGGACCGGCTCCCGTGACAGCATTGTCTGTTTATGTCATGGTGGTATAACTGATATAAACTACAAACATACACTTAATGGCCACCTTATTAGATACATCTCCCTAATAGTGAGTTGGTCCCCCATTTGCACTCAGAACAGCCTGAATTCATTGGGGCATTGGCTCAATAAGTTGTAAAAAGCGTGTTACAGGGATGCTTGCCCATATCGACTCCAATGTGTCCAATTGTTTTTGCAAACTAGCTGGTGGTGGATTTTGGATTTCTACTCTAAGTAGCTTGTTCTGTCTCATCCCACAGACCCTCCCATAGACTGAATTGAGATCTGATGACTGGAGAAACCTTTGCATTAAGTTGAATTCACTGTCATGTTCCTGGAACCATTCCAGGACTTTCCTAGCCTTGTTGAATGGAGCATTATTCTGCTGATGGGTACACTGCTGCCATGAAGAGATGTACCAGATCGGCAATGATGTTCAGATATCCTGTGACATTTTACTCATATTAAGGAACCTAATGTGTTCCACATACATGTAAACACACCCCACACCATTACAACACCTCCACCAGCAAGCAATTTTGACACCTGGCACCGTTGTACTCAGCTGTTAGTTGAATGACTGTAGCCCATCTGTTAGTCTGCACAAGTTGTGACACCCTCCATTAACCTCTTTCATCAACAGTCTGTTTCCTAAGAGGAAAGATAGTAACTGTTTATTCTTCCTAATATGCTTTTTCTGCCTAGCGACAGTAAGAAAGAATAAATTGCAGACACATCATTTGATCTTTTTGATGTTAATGCTTTAACCACAGAATGTTTAGATAGACTTCGCACATTCTGTTTGCATACTTCTTTCAGACCAAACAAAAGGTGACATTTCATTTCTTAACAATGTAGTGGTCATATACAAAGCAGTATTTGTAGAGAAAAACAATTAATATGGAAATTTAGAATGAGCTATGCTACCACGAACCTGCTGTATAAAACCCATTACCTTTGACACCATCAGTCAGAGTTTGCTCTCACATCTGTATGATTGTATCCTCTCCATGTGCATAATTAATAGATTCTGCTGAACCACACCTAACCTGAGTGAAGAGTTTTCTTCGACACCTACAACAGGAAAGTGTCATTTGGATGGTTGCCCGTTCTTGATACAGAGAGTTGCTGTTCCATGCCGGTATGACCATATCGCATTCAAAGTCACTTAATCTTTCATTTTGCCTATTCTCCTTTTGAATTGCACATACACACATATGATCACATCTTGTAACCTGCCTACTAACTTTAGATATCATTTCCTGTACATATAATGCTGTCACTGATTAAACAGTCAAATACAGAACATGAGAAGGGCAGGTATTAACTGGCCACTCAGTATATGATACCCAATGGTTAATAAGCCTACAGTATATTTCATTTTTGTTTGTAGTCATAAAACATTGTCACGAGAAGAGCATATCTTCAGTTTACTTAGAGTATATATTGTGTTCAAGCACATTTCATGAAAAGTGAACAAAGAAAAGAACAATAAATACACAGACCTATCTGTATTTTTATTTCGAATTATCTTACAGTTAAAGTTTCAGGCCACATCAATGGTCTGATGAAAGTTAGAGCAAGATTTGTTTTATTTCTTTTAAAAAGAGAAAGAAAATGTTTTGTGACCATACATTTTTTCCTTTAGTTATGTTAATATGTTAATGCATTTCACAGTTAACTGTATACCAGTGTTGTAACAGACAAATAAGTCTCCTGAGATGAAGTTTAAACAACTGAGTTTATTGCATGCAAGGAACAATAAGATCAAAGTATTGTTCGGAATATAGGTACAAAACTTCCAGTTTATATAGCAAACGTCAGCTGTTTCTGACGCAAATTGTTACCATGGTAACGGAGGAGTTAACCTGTGTTTGGATATTCCCAATACCTTAACTACTTTGAATGGCCGGTTTTATCTTTTCTTAGTTAGGGGGGTCTCTATATCTTGCACTTGAAATCTCTTATCAGTTAACTCCCATCCCTGCCATAACTCAAAAGTGCTTTAACATGGAATGTCTTGTGTCACAAGAAGTCTTTGTGCAGAAGGAAATCAGTTAACTCCTTTTTCACATCTTATATCTTTCTTCACAGTACAGACATTTGAGTCACCAACATTATGCAACATGCAAAGATATGTATAGATAATAATATGGACATTTCTCACTTATTTACATTAATTTATAATATGATTATTTAATCTAGATATTTGTGAAAGGTAAAGTCCTTAAATTAGGACTTAATTTAGAATGCCCTGATATTTCCTGAAAGTGCTTCTTCTTAGATACATTTAATCTCAGTATTGAGGATTAGAACATAAAAGTCTTCTGTTTTCATGAATATGATTATAATCACTGCAAGATAATGATGTGTATTACTAGTGTAAGCCATAACAATATTTTAACATTTTTTATGACAAATCTTTTATTGTGTATTGCACAGAAAATGGGGTCAAACTCGCTTCCTGGAGGTCCCAGTGCAATCTGTTATTATTCCACCTGAGCATTTACTTTCGAAATTGTATCAATGTATTTTATTAATTGTATCAATCAAAATATTTCTAATCAGGTTTTAAGATAACTGTACTTATAATGAAGTGAACGATTTTGGGTAATGAACAGAGACTAATTTTATTCAACAAATTAGATGTATCATTTTATAACCGTTAAAACAACATCTTATTGTACTTCCTAATTATATTACATGTGGAAAATAATACGTTTTTGATAATCTTTGATGATTTATAGATTTTGGAAAGGTTTCATCTATACAAAACAGTGTTAGTATAAATTATAAATATAGTAATCGTCATACATAATATAAGGTATGATTGACAAATATAGTAATATTAAAATTGGATTGGAATAGATTGTTGCACTTTTTTCCATGTCTTGTAAAACGTAATCATTTACAAGACTTTGGTCAAATGTGCATTTGATCTGACAAAATAAAAATATCAAAAAATGAAAGTAAACAAAAAAATAACTATGAAATAAAATGTGGCACTAGCAAAATAAATCAAACTAAAGTTCTAAAATAATGAGAAATACAATTTAAAATATACTGAAAAATGCTCCTTTTCCCATCGGCACTGAGATGAAGCCCATCAGCAGCAAAGGACTGAGCAATCGGCTGCTTATTCTTCAGAAGCACTCTGTTGCTCCTGAGGAACTGCACATGGTCCGTCTGAGAAGGGAGATGTGAAAGAGCCTGGTTAGCTCCTTTCACAGCTCCAGCCGTAAATGAGTCATCACACAGCGGTGGGAAAATTGAGTAAATTGCAAAATAAAACCTTACAAGGAGATGCTCTCCTTACTCACACAATCAGTTCTTTCATAGCTCTAAGAATGTCATAGGGGGAGTCACCCTGAGCTATGTTATTTGTCCCTATGTTAATGATTAGTAATACATCCTCTTTCAGGGCCTGGAGATGGTACAGGTGCTGGTGGGCACTGCGCTGCAGTGTTGTGCCAGGGTGCAGCCACATCTGCTCTGCTGGCATCAGTTTTTCCAGGCCCCGCAACATAGAGTCGCCGAGGACATAAACTTTCTTTGGACCTGATGGGAAAAAAGGCATTATCACAGCTACATCATAAAATAAATCTTAAAAGTATATAAACTATAACTGAACAGCAAACATATTCAATGAATAACAATGAACAATGAATAACAATGTAAATGTTAAAAATTATAACTAACGAGTAACTATATACAGTGCGGGAAACCAGCTATCAGAAGGCAAGGGGAAGTTACATCAGCAGTTATGTATAGAGGATTAATTTCATATTGCTGGCTCCAGGGATCAGCATCCATAATCTGCATGTTTTCAAATTAATTTACTTCCTAGGTATCTACAAATACAGATATCTTAAGATGCTGGCTCCAGGGATCAGCTTTTCCCCAGCCTCCCTGGCGCATCAGCATCGGCTACAAGATGTTTTCCTATTCGTCTTCCTCAAAATTATCTGCATCTGACACACAGTGTAACATTAGCAACAGCCTGGAGCTTAAAAACTAAGCAACAATCCTCACCTCATTATCCATGTAATCATCTAACAATGGATACTCAATTATGCCACTGACTTCATCATCACCCTCCTCTACATACTGTAATCCACAACAAACAAGTCTCCTGTTCTGTTTACACGGCCTACCCTGCCTGGCCACCGACATTCACTCCCATCTTCACTACTCACAAACATGTGCTCTATTTTCTTGCCTACAAAGTCCTCTGCACTAACAGGAAGCAATTCTAAATAACTATCCATATAATCTTTCCACAAAGCAAACCACCACATTTTTCTATATCCATCATATTTTATTTTAAAAATATACTCCTGGCCATCTAGTCTCATTTCAGCAACTGTGCCCTTGTACCACACCTTCCTACCTTTCTCATCAAAAGCATGTCTAACTCTTTCCTAACAAATGTTCTGGTTTAATTAACATAGGAGTTCTTAATCTTTCCATACCAACCTTTTTTCTACCTAGATCTCTAGCCTTAAAATGCTGCTTAACAGCCTCCTTTAAAAACTCTGCTTTTTCTTCAACAATACGTTCTGACGGTGCCAAACAATAATCTTCGTCTTCTCTAGATGTACCTGGGATTTCCTCTGGCCTGCAGACAACACTTTTTAAGTTACCAATCAGCTGTTCTAGACTAAGCCTTTTCCCGTCTTTTGAAAAATTGAAAACTCTATTTTCATTTTTCATTCCTATCACAAATCTCCTAAACTTCAACTGTGCTGCAACAGCAGGAAGCTCTTGTCCTCATCTAAATTCCTCAGTTGCTCATCTATTTCTTCCTCGCTGTTCCAAAGTCCCCCATACTTCCCTATCTCTACTGCTAGTATTTCCTTTGTCCTTATATCTCTTGTTTCTTTTTCTATCTTTTTTTCATTCTTCTCTCTAAGTGTCTGCAACCTGGCATCTCTTATCCTAGCCATCGTCTCACAAAACACAGCCCTCTGCTCTTTAACTGATTCTCTAGCTTGAGATAAAACTTCTGCCTTCTTTTCAGAATCTAGTTTTTCAAGCCACTGCCAAGACCTGTTCTCCTTGAACATAATCATACCCTCGACAGCTAAGGCTGTTGCTCTGGCCTTAACTTTAAGTAAATTATCAAAGATTCCAAAATCCCTCTCACAGCTTACATTCGTCTTGGGTGCTGATTCAAGCTTTTCAAACATCTCCTCTGAAACCTCATCATACCTGCCATAATCTAAATGATCTGCTACCATCCTACAACAAACCTTTACAAAACTAGCAAGGATCAGTTCCACTGCCTGTCTAGTCATGTCCTCAAATTAGGGCTCCTCTGTTCTGTTAGCTTCTGCAGAACAGGTCCAGAATGTACCTCTATGTCTATAAACAAGCGTACCTCACCTCTGACTAATTTACTGCTATCAGCCTGCCATTCTTTCAGTTTGCACACTAGCTCCCTGTATCTTGCATTCATTTCTAAAACATGCTCTTTTTTTCCCAGAGCTTTCCACAAAGGCTCTGTCACTAATTTACAAATAATTCCCAGTGCTCTGCATCCTGCAATAAACTGCAGGACATGCACTACACTCAAATCCTCAAACACTGCTTCTATTAATTTATTTTTATTACGTATATCATGCATGAATTCCAGCAATTCAGCATGCAAAAAATAAACTCCAGCTGCATTGTAGAACATTGCATTAATTCGGTTTCCTTTAAAGGGAACCAGAGGGACATGATCAGATTTCCCCTGACTCAACAAAAAATATCTTTTTTTTGTATATCTAAACTTTTCCAACTGTTCTTGCAATTCATCAATACTCTTCTCTAGCTGTGCCTTTTCCTTCTCTGACTCACTTTTCTCCTGTTCATTCAAAATGACTGCCTGCTCACACTCCACAACTTTTTGTTCAAGTGTCCGAATTTTACTATCCCTGCGTCTAAGCCTTTTATTCACATTCCTAACGCTTCCATGTCCTAACTTTTCATTTGCCTTGCTTTATTTATTTGAGAGCTTGAATTTCAGTTTCAGCCATATAAAGCATAAGTCCTCTCTCTTTTTTTTCGTGTCTGACCTAGCTCTTTCATCATCTAGTTTCCTGCATTCTTCCATTAATCTATGCACATTTTTAAACTGTGCTCCTAATTCGCTAACTACCTCATTAGTGTACTTTACATCACTTAATTCACTCGTTCCTGATCTTACATCACAAGCAGAGCTAGTGCTAGCTGTTTGCTGTGCATCTTCTGCAGCTGAAATTTCACAGCTCTCCTTTCTTACTGGGGGCAGAGCAAAGATCTGGCGGTCAAAATCTTCCCTTTCACTTTTTCTTAAGCAGGATTTCTTATTAATGATCCTCTGTACATACAAACTAATCACTCACTGAAAATATTCTTTTTCCTGTTCATTTCTTAGACCTAGGTTGAAATTATGATTTAAGATATCAAAAAGCATCTGTTTCCTATTTGATTTTTTGGCTCCGGAAAATTTGTAGATCTCCATCATCACTCTGTTCGTCAAGATTTTAACATCTAGTTTTTGGTTTTGTTCAGATTTTAACTCTACATCTATCCCTAATTCCTCGAAGTAGCTACTGATGTATTGCTTCCCCTTACCACCAGGGCACACAAGCATTTTCTCTGGATTCATTTTTTTTTCTTTCTCAGGGTCTCTCTCATTCACTGCGGCTCGGCACCAGAGCGGTTAAAGATGGCGACAAGTCAGGCACCCAGAGGGAGGGGGAGGGGGGGCGTCTTCCCGCCTCCATTACTAAAATGCCAAATAGGAGTGGCTTAAGCGACATACACAGTAGTGTAACTGACAGTTTGAGGTAGCCTGTCGTGTAGATTTCACTTTGTTGCTGATAGGTTAAGCTTTCGAAACTCAGCCCCAAAGTCATGTGACTGATTTATCACCCTGTTTCATTGGTTAAACGCAATGATCACAAGCACCACCATGGTAACTGGGATGTGTAGCTTTTAATTCAGTTTGAATTACACTGTACGTACTGTCTTCGTATTTGGCAAGGGCTTTAAAGAGAGGGCGCGCCAAAAATTTTCTGTGCCGTCGTCTCCGCTTCAAAGGTACCCCCGTCCTGGAACGTTTGCCCAGTGTACGGTAGTAAGCCCTGACTCTAACATTCCATCTAAAGGATGGAGATCGAGGAGACTTACTTAGGGGGAAACACAGTAACAGACAAGATTTGAACTGGGAACTTTCTGACTAGTCTTTCTCCTTGATCACATAGCCCTTTTGATAGGAGCTTATCCCTGGTGATATTGGGATGCCATTCTGTCTAGTGTGGACAAGAGGAAGGGGTAAGTGTATGAGTCAGGACTGCATCTCCTATTGGTCCTGTGATGTCAGTCTTTCTTACAATAACTCTGACCTTTGATCTGTTATTATTGATTCATTCAGTTTCTCTTCAGGTGAGTTGAATTCATTCTTATTAAACACGGGAGACAAGCTCAACAGTTCCGACCGTAGTTCACTCGTTGATCAGGCGAGCATTCACGGCGGGGTACCGGCGGTTCACGAGGCTTGCTGCTAAGTCCTGGCACTCGGATACACTTGCCGTCATGTGATTGTCTGAGCCGAGTCTGTGAATGTCCTGGAGGGAAATCTTCTGGGCCCTGTGCTGCCTCTTTTATCTGGAGGACCTACGGTCGTTCATTGGTTGAAAGTTCCGCAGGCGTTTGAGGCCCACATGGGGTTACCCTGCCCTACCAGTTCCTGATTGGCTGATCGAGGTGGAGGATGAGTAACAATGCTCTCTGACATTAGGGTTGTAAACAACCTGGGATGAGAATCTCCCTTGGAATCTCCCAGACAGTAAGGCGCCAGAGATGACCATTTAATAGGGTGGCCAGAGAATCTCAGCCTTGGGAGTTGTTCCTTATCAGGAAACTATCACATAGATAAAACACCTTAAATCTGAACCAAACGAAATGGCATCTCTGTGTCCAGAACCACTAAGATGAGGGACAGAGAAACTGGCAAGGGAGCAGCAAACTTAATTCCTGCATTATTAATAAGCCTTGCTGCGACATACTGTAAATGTAGTAACTTGTGTGTTGTATGTTTTGTTGTGTGTAGTGTGGTTTGTGTCTTCTCATTGTTAATAAACATTTGTTTAACGAAGTGTGCCTGGATTATTACTCCTTCCTCCAAAGCTGTGCCAGAGAAAAAAGAATTCACATGCCTCTAATTATACCTACTGCTCAGGTACAATATATTCTGGAGAAATCACTTACAAGTTGGGGGTTATGAATAACTATTTTACTTATTTACTAAACCGCTCAGTCATTTCCTGATTTCCACCAGTTTTGTAACTCCCCATTTTTAACAATATGACAAAATGTTACATAAAAAATCTCCTTTTTGTAGTTTAGTTTATTAAATAAGACACGTGTAAGAACTGTCATTTCATTTTTATATTTATCATTAGGTCTGTTTAGTTGCTTTTTTGCAAATGCAAAATTAAGATATTTTGGTTAAAGTGATTTGCCACAAAAAGAGCTCACAAAGTGATTTTTGTTTTGGATTATTTATGAAATTTTTCTCCATTTGCTTGTATAGTAATGTCTAGATCACACAGGTTAATTACAAAGGTAATTATATTAATTATTATTGGTGCTTAGACAAAATATAAAAAGATATTTATAATAAAATACTATTCTAGAGCCTAGGAAAATAGCAGTGTATCAGACACTGATTAAAAAATTTTGTATCTCATCTAAAAGAAAGAGTACACAGGGACAAACTGGAGACATCCTGACAAGTTTAAATCATCTAGCCCTTTCAGAGAGTTGTATCTAAAGAATATCTCTGGGAGGCCAGAGGGGTAAGAGAAAGGAATAAGGTTAAGAGTCAGGGTTATTTCTCCAATAGTTGTGTGTTGTCAGTTTCTCCTAAAGCATGTATAGTATCTCTGACATGACTGATTATAATTTATACCTGTAGTGTTTCATAGCCGTTCAGGGACGCCAAATATGTAATCATAGTGGCTCTCTGAAGGCACCAGTTCTGTAGGGATTGGGCATTTACTGTGACAATTATCAATTGTAGCAGTAAATCACAAAGTTGATTCTTTTGATGGCTTTAGAATCCAACCATGCGACATAACTCAAACAACGCACACACACAGGTACTGATACACGAGGATACATTTATTAATACATAGAATATGCATATAAACCTAACAGATCTTATCGAGAGGGTTATCAGAATACAAAAGGTATATATTCAATCAGTTACGAAGTGTTACACATATCAAGAGGACATACGTTCAGTATATCATTCATTAAGACCGTTTCGTAAATGAACTTGGTTATAACTTCTACATTAGATACTCAAAACAAGTACATAACTCTTAGGAATTAAATTGATATCAACTGGTTGGGATAACAATTGAATTCTCGAGCTGTAATGCATTGAAGTTGAATACTCATCCAATTTCTGGGGATTCAGATCTCCTGCGGGCACAAAGAAACAGTTGCAGGCTGTTGCTGTCCAATCCGCGCTCTCTGGCTGTGTGCCAGGCTGTGCTGTGCGGCTTGCGACGGTGCGCTGCTGATGCTCACTGTCCGGCTAGTTAGTGTTGGCTTTAACTAGCAAAGTTTGTGCACAGGAGAAAAGATGACTGTGGATCCCAGCAAGTCAGGAAGAGGACCGGTTCGTTCCTGATGAAGAGCTAGTTCTGAATAGTGATTCAGCTGTCCACAGTTCTGACCTGTTCACGAGGCCTGCTGCTGGTTACTCTCTGGCAACCTCCACTCTAGACTCTTAGAACAAAGGAAAGTTCTGGCACTCGGACACACTGGCCGTTCCGTGGTTGTCCGGGCTGAGTCTCGGGATGGTCAGGAGGCGCGCTGCGAGAATGTCCTGCCCTTGGGAGCCTTCTGCTCCTGGGCCGTCCTGCCCTGGAATTCTCCTTTGAATTCCCTTTAGAACAGTCCACAGAATCCTCTCCAGAATCTTACTGAATCTCCCGAATCTCCAGGCCTGTGTTGCCTGTTTTTACCTGGAGGAACTTCAGCTCGTTGATTGGCTGAAAGTTCCATGGGCATCAGAGTCCCACGTGGGTTACTCAGCCCTACCAGTCCCTGATTGGTTGATCAAGGTGAGATATGAGTCACTTACTCTTGACACTTAGGAATGCAGTCCAGATGTCCATCTGGCACTCCCTAGACAGATAGGCGCCAATGGATGACCATTGATCATGATAGCCAGACTTAGCTAAGTGCATCCCCCTTTGGGAGCTGTCCTAGGAAACCTTAAATCACCCTGCACTAATGGTCTCTCTGTGGCTGATCCACAGAGATGAACAGAGAAATGGGGCCTCATTTGGGAAGCTCAGAAACACTTAATTCTGCCTTATTATTAAGCCTCGCCGCTACATACCTTTAGTGACTCATCATAAAGCTGAATGTATTCCTATTAAACACAAGAAAACAAAAGTGTTTGCCTCCCTAATTATCAAGTTCTGATCTTAATTTTCTCTCCTACAGACCACTTCTTGCATGTTTGTTATAGTATGATCTCCACTCTCTTCTTACTGTCTATATTAGATCCCTGATGCTGCCTCTATCTGTAGAAAGATATAGTGGTGCAGCACCTTATTTTTATCAAGCTGTTTTCTAACCTGGCCATTCTCCAACCTTCACACAACTATTCTTTTAAATGGGAAAGGGAATGGTGTGATCTTAATGTCTCAAAACTGTACACCTGTACTCTTATTCTACATGTGTTGGCAACAGTTATTCTCTTATTTGTACAGTATTGTCTAAAATATATTATTTATACTTTTATCTGCAAAAACTGAAGTTATATTTTAAAGATTACAGAGGTATCTCGGTGATACCTCACATACATTTGGGGTTTATACAGGGTCATTCCTAGGGCTTGGCAAATTGAAGCCCATGACTTAATGCGACCACCCTTTTGTGGGCCTGTAGAAATAGGTGATAAATAGACTATTAATAATCAATGATCAGAAATTGAAATCATTATTTGATAATAGCATAATACTGTATATTAGAATGAACCAGTCACACAGATGTTTAGAAATACGATTTACTGTACATTAGTATTGTACATAACAAAATGAAAACAAGGCAAATAATAAGATGGCTTGTAATAATATTTGAATATGTGGTTTTCAGTTCTGGCTATTATAATGTAATATTGCTCGATTAATATATATATATGTTAAATATAACATATAATTAATATATATATATGTTAAATATAAGAACAAACAAGACTGTATTTCTTCTTTCTAAGGTTCAGAGTGGAATTAATTGTTACTTGCTCTTGTGGTCTGGGATCTGTCAGGAGATTAACTATTTGGGTGAAAATGTATTTTTATCCACAGAACATTCTATTTTTGATTCGTTTTCCCAACAATTTAAAACACGATAATACATATGTAAACAAGAAATGTATCACCCATAACAATAAATATGTTGTAATTTACCTGTAACATTCACTGAGCAAAAATGCCACATGCATTGAATGATAATGTAATTACACATCTAAGTATTTTGCAGTGATTGTGAGGAATTATCTAAATAATACTTGTCCATTCTTCAATGATTCAGAGATTGAAAGATATTGTCAGGACTTAATTTTAGACATTGGAGGTCTTCAATCCTGAGTTTAGTGTGTTGTGGTCACAGAGTTTTTTTAATTTGGTAGAAATTGAGCTTTGAATCTGAAGTACCTTTGAGCTGCTGCCTTGATTTTTTCATTCCTTAAGCTGTAAATGATGGGGTTAACCAATGGGACAAGGAAGTAGTTCAGTCCACCAATGAAGATGCGTCCATCAGGAGAGATACTCTCCACTCTCAGACCAATATACACCACAGCAGTGGACACATAGTACAGAAAGACCACCATCATGTGTGAAGAGCACATAGAGAAAGCTTTTTTACGGCTCTCTACAGTTTTCATTTTTATCACTGACCATAAAATTCTACAGTAGGACCACAGGACAAACAGGAAAGTAACATAAATCACAATCATGGCAAGTAGCAGAGCGAAGTTCACTTGTACTGTAATGTCACCACAGGCTAAGGACATTACAGTGGGGTAATCACAGAAACAATGAAGAATATAGTTGGAGCCACAGAATGGTAGATGAGATGCCAATACTACAGAGACAAGAGGTACCAAGAAACCACTCACCCAAACTGTGGCCATTATTGTAAGACAGACCTTTGTGTTGATGATGTTATTGTAATGCAGTGGTTTCACTACAGCAATATATCTGTCGTAAGCCATAACTGCTACAAGAAATTCTTCTGTAGCCCCAACTGAGATAATAAAGTACATCTGTGCAAAACAGCCTGTGAGGGAGATGGTCCTATCAATGTTCAGAAATACTACTAGCATCTTGGGTATGAGTGACACTGTTGTCAAAATATCTAAGAAAGCTAAATTCCACAAGAAGAAATACATGGGCATGTGTAGTCGGTGGTCCAGGGCAACTAACACCACTATTAGGAGATTGCCAATGAATGTGGCCAGGAAGAGGATGAGGAAGAAGATAAAGAGGGCAGTGTAGTGTTCCTGTAGGCCAGGAACTCCTACAATGATGAACTCAGAATGATGGGTAATATTGGAGCCATCCATGGTTGGGAATCTCACAAGGTCTAGGGAGACAAAAATAACTATCTTTATTTTATTTAAGTATTCACCATCATAATAAAAAAAAACAAAGCTTTAAAAACACACACACAAACATTTCCTATCAATTAATACATGAAACATGAAATAAACAGGTAGAGTATAAAATAAGTTTAAAACTACTGACACACCTTGAGTAGAGAGATCATTCTAGGACCAGAGCAATAAGCATGATCTAATTTTTGAAGCCCACAAAAACAAATTGTATTGTGTATTTTGTCTCGACCTTTCCCATCCCATGGCACACCTACTGAATATTAATAAAAAACAAATGGCACCCACTGGCTTCTTCCTGCCAAATACATATTCAAGTCACTGGGACAAACACATTATTATTCATATAAAAAATAAAGCCTATTTAAATGCTTAATCTGATTTTGAGTGCATAGTTGCCTCCATGATAAAACATGAAGCCGTTTCTCAACTGCAGACTCTCTGTTGTAATTTATGTACACAGAGCATGGCCTCTGTCTCATGTGTGTATACCAACACTTCAGTTACTCTAGAAAAGGAATCTATGTTATTTGTTTTTCGTTTTTTTAATATTTCCAAATTTTGGTGACACATTTGTTAATGTTTGTAGACACAACAGTTGCAAAATGCTGGAATACAGACACAATTAATATGCATTACACTACTGTTAAACATACATTATAAAGTGCCTTGTAAAAATACTCACACTCCTACAAGGTTTCCTTATTCTGTTACAGTCTGAGCGGCCATCATGACACTTTCGAATTTGATGTTATGTTTTCTTTATATTAGAATCAGCTTCATACTGGTGAAGTTAAAAATACTGGAAGTAATGCATTCTTCAATAAAGTAGAAGATTCTCAACTGCCTAAGATTTTAGCCCATTTTCTACGACAACCCTGAATCAGTCCAAATGCACAAAAAAATACTGAAAGGTCAGAAAATCAGTGCAATGGTTACTATCTGTGTTTAATTAAAATGGCTTAACTGGTTTCATAATAAATGCATGTTTATTCAGATCAGTGTTAATTTAGTCACCATTTTTTGATGTAGTCACCATCTTAGTCAAGTTGATTAAAATGTGTTTTAGCTATAGTCGCATTTTAGTCGTACACTTTTAATCTAGTCGACTAAATATTGAATATAATTACTCAGTTTTGCAGTTTTAATAAGGTCACATTTTAGTCATGCAGTTTAATTTAGTTATTAAATAACATAAATGTATAGAAGTTTTAGTTTTATTTATTTTAAGTCTAAAATTCCTTTAATTCTTTTAATCTTTTAATTTAACATTTATCTTACTTATTCAGTTTATTTGGAAAATTAAAGAAATTAAGTTTAGTCCTTTTCTTAATGTACACTGTTCTAACTGGATAGGCTTATGAGTGTGTGGAAACTTTTAGGTTCTAATTATCATGTTAAGCACGGAACAAGTGCATAAAAACTAATTAGGAACCTTAACTGTTACTATGAGAAAATATTCCACACATGTAAGAACATTCTATCAAAAAGCATAATTCTTTGTTGCACAATTTATAGTACTGTATATTGATCTTCAGAGAAGTCAAAGTTCAAATTCAATAAATAATTGTGCAATAAAGGGCAAATAATAATCTTATACAGAAATTGTATAAGAAAATATATTTATTAAGAATAATTCACTGTTAATAATAACTAATTGCCTCTATATAAGGTTTTTTTCAGTACTTTAAGTGATGTTATTATTCATTTTATTAATAGAGGCCACAAGGTAATTACTGCACTAGTTAAAATATTCAAACTGGACAGGCAGCAAACAGGACAAGCAATACATACATTCTTCAACTCACTGATATATTATTATTAATAATTAGCACTTTCAATGCCATATTATTTCAGTTGAAATACTACTATAATTTAAGAGCTATATAGGTGCTAAAGATGTTGTGCTTGCATCATGTTATCAAAGTGACATGCCTGTGTTTCAGGTCTGTCACAACACTTTTCACTTTGCAAACATTCTTCTGATAAAATGTTGGAACTATGATATTTTCTAAGTTAGTTAAACAGCAAGATACACAATCAAATTAAATCCAATTAAAAAAACATTATTTTCTAAACACAATAACAAGCTGTGAAATGTTCAGCACATAAAAAGGAATTTACGCTGTCATTTTAACATTTTCAAAATAAAATATGATCAAATTGAAGTCACAATTTATTTCTGACAGAGTGCCATTACGAAGCTCAAGTGCAGCACACATAGTGTGTGTGACCAACTCTCACATTTAAAAGAGAAACTTATTTCTTGCACATTAATCAGTAACCAAGATGTGCAAATTGTTTTAGATATCAAGTTTTCTATTTAATATCTTGACTAACTACAATGAAAATGTATCAGTGCAGGGGCATCTGGGTGCTGCTGATTCATATGTTGTTTCAAATTTGTTGTAGTTCTTTAGCTCATAATATAGCTGCTTTCTGTTTCTTTATCTTCAGTAATTTTTTAACATTGCTTCCTGGTTTGCTCGTCATATATAAAGTATTGCTAGACTCTGGATCTTTTTTCATCCAACTGAAAGTCAGTGTTTCTTGGTTCTTTTACTTTTCTAATCAAGGTGCACTAGTTTTCTTAATCTAATTAGTACAGTGCATAAATTGTATTATTTATCTGGGTGCCAATGAATAAATACAACATAAGGGTTAATGATATGAGGCGTGGAAATGATCAAGTGGAAATGAGAGACCGATACAAAAAAGAAAAGAGGAAAGGAAAAGGCACACCACTATACTTGCCAAGTACTGCGTAGCATTAACCATGATGTCCCCTCTTAATTTATTCAAAGAAAAATGCAAAGGCATTTAGTCTTTTTCATCATCATTTTGAATTATTTTTATGAGCATATTTTCAGAAACTGGGTCGGCTCTCAACTTCAGTAATGATGAATTGTCTAGTATCAATGTGGCGGTGTTGAGCATGCCAAGGAAGAAAAATGTTGAGCAGACTAGGACACTGTTCATCACCCAAAGGACGAACCACCAATGAGGTATTTTCAGGGTAGGTACCAAGCATACACTTGATAACTTCCTAAACCAATCACCTTTTGTGATGTCACACATTCAAAGCTAGCATACAACTAATTTTTGTTGGTTAACTCACTGGCTCCTCTTCTTTTTTCCAACTAACCTGTCCCGCCAATTTTTCCATCTACAGTATGTGAGGACTTAAACTTAAATGTGAGGCTGGGTGTCACGAAGCAGTTCTTTCCGGGCCCTATGCAGACAACGTGATCCAGAATTGTGAAGATACACTAGGGAGAAAGTCATGCAGGAAAGGGTCTGGATACAGGGGGCGTGTCCGAGGTGAGCATGTGTCCTGGAGAAGTGAGTCCGGGAGAACAAACAAAGCCAAAGTCCAAACGGGGAATCCAAATGGAAGACTAGAGTCCAAGGCCAGGAGATCCATCCAAGGGTTAAAAGCATGAGCCGGGTCAGGACCGGCGGGGCAGGGAATCAGGAACAGAAGGTTAAAACCATAATGGAGCCAGACACAGCAGGACCCCGGGCTCTCATGAAGCAGAGTTCAATGAGGAACGCGAAGTGAAGTCTGCGTCTGGCTTTTAAGGGGGAGTGGGAATAAGGAACAGGTGCAGACAATGGGAGAAAACAAGGAAGGGCTGGAGCGCCCTTAAGAAGAGGGGTTAGCGATCGTGACACTGGGAGGGTAAGTCCGTAAAAAGTTCTGTCCAAAATATTCTTTCTGCAAAAGAAGAAATCTTGTGTTCGAGAACCCACAGCTAGTTGGACTCTTACTCTTTTGTCAATATTCTGTGTATTCTAGTATATTCAGTAAAAAGCTATAACTGGAACGAACCTTGACTCCCGCTGTCTCATTTGTGGCCAGACCCAACGGCTTTGCATAGACGTTTAAAGTCCAAAGTTCAGCAAGACACTAACTTCTTGCAATGATGTCCCCTGTTTCTCTGGCACCAGGACACTCCCTACACAGAGCAAGCAACTGCCAAATTGGACCATAGACCAGTCCAGCCATCTCAGTCTTCTTAGCAGGAAGTTTAAATTCATAAAGAACATTTCGCTAGTGGATCTTTGAGTATAAAATGTCTTTATTTTCATTATAATTCTTGAGAGTTGATCAATTATTCCAAACACATTTGATAGTTTAATTCATGATAGAAGACACATATTTACTTGTATCTGACAATATAACTGTGATGTGATTATCTGAAACTGATAAAACCTACAAGCTAGAGAATAGAATATTATAGTCAATGTATTTTATTGAACTTATTATTCTCTTTGTAATTCCTGAGTGAACGATCACCTTTTGTGTCAAAGCAGATTGTTTCACATACAGGTATAATTTCTATTGCATTTGTTGTTTTGTTTTTCATGTTTTTGGTGCTATATCAATATGTTGTATATTTTATATTAAGAATCATTTTATGACATGAATACTTGATGACTTTTAGGAATCAAACATAATAAATAAAAGTATAAAACCTTCACATCCCTTCCTCTTATTTTGTTCCGTAAGAGATCCCAATCTCTTCATTTATCTGTTGAATTTTGTTTATTTTTATGACTCAAGGTTTTTTTTTCTATGACAGTGCTCTTTGAGTGCATGTGACCTATGTGCTTCCAGATGGTTGTGGCATGTCATAACCTTCCCAGTGAGGGTTTGACAGTTTGGGCCCAATAATTTTTAGTTATTAATAATAATCACTGTGTTTTTTTTTATTTAGGATATAACATCAGAGAAAACACTTTGACTTGGATAATGACTGAGGTACCCTTAAACTGCACAGTTACTTTAAGGGGAAAACTGTGTGATCAGATTCCTTTTCTCATATCCAGGATATGTTTCCTTTACCCTTGTTTAGTGTGAATTCCCAGTTTGTCCATTTGTCACAATTTGTTGTTTTTTTAAAGCAGGTTTTCCCACAAAAGTTTTCACTGCAAATTAAAAATAATTTTTAAAAATAAATCTGTCTCCAAAAAAAAGTGCAAGGGAAAAACATATTCTAACAGATTTCAAATTTTACCTCTTCAAATTGTGTGTAATAAAATGAAATCAAAACAAAACATTTAATAATATTATTATTATGCCAGTCATTACTGAATTAAAAAAA